>NW_002987260.1:591458-636157 GCF_000006295.1 Pediculus humanus corporis | reverse complement strand
AATATTAATATTGTATGTGTGTAACGTTTAAATTGTTATTATTATAATAATAATAAATATTACTGTCTCATAATAACGGTTTTTTTTTTCATTTTCTATAAAGTGTAATTTATCAAATGAATATTAAGACTTACCCAATTATTAAATCCGTATTAACGCCTTATTGTTTTTAACTAAATAAAAAACGAAAAACAAAACAACAACAAACAAAATTATTAAAAAAAAAAAAAAATCAAAAAAAAAAAAAAACAAATAAACGTTGGTAAATAAAACTTAAGTGTTTATAAACAAACTTTAACCCGCGAAAGCAACAAAATGACTGACTGGAAATAAAATTTTTTTCGTCTGTCTTCAGTGTGTCATCCTAAATAAATCCCCAATAATAACGTAAAATATCACCCTTCAGGGGGAATATTTAACGATCGCTTCAACGAAATTATAAAATGACGGACCAAACAATATTATTTAAACGTCTTATATAGGATTTTTATAATAAAAAGAAATTTACCGGTGAGCAAACAACACATCGTTAAAAGATTACGCGTGCGATTGCAAATATATTTGCGAAACAGTTTTCTTTTTTTTGTAATTTTCTTTTATTATCTTTCTAACGGATTTTCTGATAATTTCGAATAAATTCAAAATTTAACCGACTTTTCATTATTTTCCATAATTACAATCGCAAATGAAATTATTATTGTTTTATTTTTATAAAAAAAAACCATTTATCGAAATATTGAAATTTTATCGAAATATTTTTAATATATTTTATTTTAATATCGATTTCAATAAGTTTGATTAAATATTGAAATTTAATTATAATTTATTTTTATAATAAACTCAACTCGATTTAAATTTTTTTTTTTAAATTTAAAGCCGAATATTTATTGAAAATTTTTGATACAAACTATTTATCACCATTTTTTAATTCACAATTATTAAACAACAATCAATTATTGATATTTTTTAATAAAATATTTAAATAAACAATTTTGCACTTAAAAAAAAATTTAATTCGGTGTTTCGACATGTTCTTTTATAAATACATTTAAATTTAAACGAACTTAATATTTTATTACTTGATGTCGTTGATGTTTTATTAAAAAACCGGAAATCATTTCAAATCGATATATTGATAAAACGGAAACAGTTGAAAATTACTCATGGTGTGGTTTATTTGTAAATAATACAGTTTACATTTATTTAATATAAAAAAAAAAAAAAATGAAATTTAGGAGAAATAATTCTTCTAGAAAAAATAAAACTAAAAACGAACAAGCAAAAAAATTAAAAAAGAAAAGGGAAAAAGCTAAAAAAGAATTGAAAAAAAAATTAAAAAAATCAAAAACAGAAAAAAAAGATACTTCTAAAAAAAGTAGTGTTAATTATTCACTTAAAAAATTTCAAAATTTACCCTTAAGAGAAAAAATGTTAGAAAAATTAAAGTCATCTAGGTTTAGGTTTGTACAAACTTAATCATATATATTTGTTACAAAGTAGATTCATTTTCTTTTTTATAACATATTTGTGAAACGATAACTTTGTAAAAATTGAATTATGTTTAATTGTTTGTTAAAAATCAGAGCATGATTTTTTAAATAAAAAAATAATGATTTTCTGTGTTTTACTTAGTATAACCTCACTGCCAAGAAAATGTTTGACCTAATTATTTTACATAAATTTACATGAACAAATTATTTATTTATTTTTTAGATTTATAAACGAACAACTTTACACAATGAAGAGTCAAGATGCTTATAAATTGTTTCAAGAAGATTCTGAAGCTTTTACCGCTTATCACGAGGGTTATAATAACCAAACAAAATCATGGCCAAAAAATCCAGTCGATATGATTATTCAAACAATTGAAAAAATGTTAGATATTATAATAAAAATAAATATGTTACCTCGATTGTGTGTGCATCATAATTTTTTACACTTACTTTACAAATTGATTGATTTTGCAGGACTAAAAACAATAAGAAACTTATAATTGGAGATTTCGGTTGTGGAGATGCTAAAATAGCAAAAACATTTTCTGAACTTACAGTACACTCCTTCGATCTTGTTTCATTAGATCCATGTGTTACAGTTTGCGACATGGCTTCTACTCCTCTCTCGGATGAAGTTCTTGATATTGCAGTTTTTTGTTTATCATTAATGGGAACTAATTTTTCTGAATATTTAGTCGAAGCTAACAGAGTATTAAAAGTTGGGTAAGTTATTTGTTAAACTAATCGTTTAATTTTTGAAATTTTTTTAAGTGAATATATTCACATTCATTTAAAGTTATTATAATAAAATTTTTTATTTATTTATAGGGGACAGTTACTGATAGCAGAAGTTCAAAGCAGATTTGATAACATTCAAAAATTTATGGAAATATTAATAAAATTTGGTTTTAAAATCAAATCAAAAGATTTTTCTTGTAAATATTTTTACTTAATGTATTTTGAAAAAGAAAGAAATTTAGGAAAAAATTCTAAAAAGAAAGTTCCACATTTATCTCTAAAACCATGTTATTATAAAAAAAGATGATATTATATGGCTAATATATTATTTTAAGAATATATAAGAGCATTTTTTAATAAAATCATTTTTAATAAAAAAGGTAACTTTTCCTATATAGGCTGTGCATTCATCGCAAACTGTATCCTTATAAGATGAACATTTTTTGGCTTCGTATAATCCAATTCCACATTGTGAACAATTCCAGCAGGGACTAAAAAAAAAAAAAAAACATATTAGACATTTTAATAAAAGATAATACATAATAATAATAATAATTTTAAAAATAATACCTGTTCGAGGAATATGTAGATGAATATTTTTTCATGTTTTTACATTTTTCGCATATTGTATCAGTTTCATTTGCACATTTTTTCAATACTCCCCAACCGGGTGGACATTTTGTACATTTTATCAACTTTTTCGATTTCATCAAATGTTTCTACAAATGAAAAAAATTAACAAATTAATTAAGTTGTATGAAAATTGAAGGATGTGTCGAGTAAGATTTATCAACAATATTAAATTTTTAGTTTTCAACTTACATTTTCAACGATTATTATATATGTTGCACACAAAACAAAAACAATCATTGAAATTTTCATATTAATAAAATTTTTTTTTTTACCTATTTAAGAATGTATTATTATTATTATTATTGATCACTGAAAAATTTTAAACACTACATATTATCACACACAATTCATCATCACAATTAATTTAAAAAATAAATTTTTTTTAAAATAATGATGGGCGTTATTGAACACCTTTCATGTTTTTTTATAAAATTTATAAAAGAATCACTCAAACATAACAGATTTTATCAGACTGTGTTTGTTTTTTTTTCAAAATATTTTATCCATCAATGATTGAAAAATGGGAGGAGGAAAGAGGAGGAAGAGGAGGAGAAGGGGAAAAAAAATATTCGGTTTAAACGATATTATTTATTACATTTAAATGTCGTTTAGCACAAAGCAACAAAAAACTAAATAATGTTTTTTTTTTATCCAATCATTTTCAACGGATCATTACGATATTTCGCAAAAATTTCTCCTTTAAACAATTCAAATCTAAATCTGTTTACACTGTTTTGTCTTTCACGCCATGGCGGTCTTTCTTTTCGACCCTGAAGACCCCAATGTATGGTAAAAACAGGTGATAAAACTTGAAATTGATATCCAGAGACAAAAGTTTCGTACACCTGAAAAATTTATATATATTAATTAATAATAATAATAATAATAATATAATTTTTAATGTTTAATTATTTAAATCACCTGAGTATTTCTTGTATATCCGTAACCTAAAAATCGTTCGTCGTGTTCCGGTACCGTATCTGGAGCCACGTAAAAAGGTTCATATAAAAATTCAAAATTTGTTACGTCATGACTTATTATTATTTCATCTTCTGAAGAATCGACAAAGGATTCCCATCTGAAATTTTACGTTATAAATAAATAAATAAATAAAGGGAGAAAGGAAGAAATAAATAAATAAATTTTTACTCACTTAGAAAAATTTGTTGCAAATTGATTGTAAATGAAAACTTTTTGATGAAAAGCTCTTGCCAAACCTTTTTGCGACAGCCTTAACAATTCGCTTTTATTTTTAGGAAAATCAGTTCTGCTATCCAATTCGTAAGTTGGTATAACGTACGCGCATTTATTTTTACAAGTTTTTTTAGCAGTTTTTAAAAATTTATTTAAATTATCTGCTAATTTAAAACTAGGCACTATATCGACATCGGTTAAAAAAACATAATCGCTCTGACAATTTTTCCTAGCTAAATTTCTCATGTGATTTTGCGGATATGGATTTTTCATTCTCCATTTAACTATTTCCACTGGCCTTAATTTAATTATTTCTTTCAACACGTTTTTATAATCTCTGCATTTGTAATTGTTTATTTTAAGATTTTTTAAATTTTCCGGATATTTACCCGTTGGTATTCTCAATTTGGGCACTCCCAAATGAAAACTCACTCTTTTACTTATCCAAGGATAACAATTTTTTAAAAAATGAACGTACCAATGTAATAAATAATATTCTTCGTCTCCGGCTGCGTATATTGCGACCGATATAGGACCCGTCCAATGTTCGGATACTTGTGCTATGGAATGTAATTTTTCTATAGAACTTTGAGTAGCCATGCAAACCATATATTTTTTCGATAGACTTCCATATTCTTCTCCCACGTGTACGTAATCGAACATTTTAAACGATTTACTTTTATCCCATCGACCCAAATCGAAACTCACGTTAAAACCTATTTCGAATCCTTCGCTTATTTCGTAATCTTTAACGTTATACTCGGAATATGACGGTTTCTGTACTTCTTCCGTTTCCTTTTTATCAAATTTATTTTGATCATCTTGATAATTTTTTACGTATTCTAAATCGTATGTGTTTCCTATAGAACATTGACTATTGTTTAACTGACGTAGTATGAGATATATATTTGTCAACAAAAGGAAAAAAACACTTCCGACGTTGAAATATTTAATCAACATGACATCTGTAATCATCATTAATTTATTGATTATAAGGTAGTGAAACATTATTATTATTATTATTACTTACCTGTCCCTGTAAAGGGAAAATTCACGTTGATGTTAGATAATAATGATAAAAATTAACAACAACACATTTTTTATTTAATAACAATCGACTTTTGGTTAAGTCGAATTTTAACGGAAAAAAAAATTTATTTCACACAAATTTTATCATAATTTGATTCCGTGATAATAATAATAATAATAATATATAAAATGTTTACGTATGTGCTGAACGAATATTAACATATTAAACATTCTTCTGCTGTTTACAAAATGAAAAATCAATGGTTGAAATGAATGAAACGCGCAAGTGCAATAACAATAAAAAAAAAAAAAAAAATTTTAAGGCGTTGATGGATTCAAATACGACGAATCCATATCACCATATAAATAAAAAAAAACATACGCGGCGTACTACGTGCGTGTGGGTGTGCGTGTACGCGCGTAATGATTTTTTTTTATTTTTGAAAAATAATAATAATAATAAAAATTTTCTCCTTTTCTTTCTCTCGCGCGTTCGAATTTCAGTAAAACAACAAAAATTAAAATTTAATCAGAAAGGTTTAATTTAAAGGTTTTTTAAAAAATCGGGATAAACTTTCCCACACACACCCCCCCCACTCGTGATCTTCCCTCCCCCTTCTCCCCGTGACCTCAGACTGAAGTTCAAAACGACATAACATAACGTTTTATGTTTTTCGACAAAATTAAACGTTTCAAATTTATTTTGTTGTCATATGAACGCTCAAACCTTTTACGATCTGCTTTTTTTTTATACCTTTTCAAGTGCGAATAATAATAATAATAATAATAATAAAATATTTTTAGTTTGTTTTTTCATTTTAATCATCCCTTATTTTTCCCGCGTTTTATTATTATTATTATTTTCAAAATTAAATCTTTTGGTTTTTTTTTTAGGTTAAAAAAATCGAATATTTTATTTTATTTTTGTTTTTGAAAAATAAATTCCGACGTTTTTCATTTTTTATTCGGAGGGGGGAAGGAAGAAGAGGAGGAGGAAGAGAGGGGTTAAGAAAATTTAAGGATAAAACTAAAAACTAACATTTAAAACAAAAAAAAAAAGTTTTCAAAGTCATTTAAAAATTATTACAAAGTTTTTAAAAAAAAAAAAATTTTTTTTTGTTTTTTTATTTTTTTGACCAACTGTTTCGCATTGTGACAAACCCACACCTCCCCCTTCCTCCTCATTCTCCCTTTCCCTTCTTCTTTTCTTCCTTCTCCCTCCTCTCCCCCCCCGAAAAAAAAACAAATTTAATGTTTTCTTTTTTGTTACTTTTTTTTTTTTTTGTTTTTGTTTCCTGTGGGAATGTCGGTTGGTAAAAGAAAAATAAAATAAAATTAAGAGGAAAATGGAGGAGGAAAAGGGGGAAGGAGGGAGAGAGGGGATGATGGTTACAAGTTAAAAACAAAACCTGCGTTTAATGTTTAAGAATTTAAACCGCAAAAAATTTTTTTAAATAGAAAACTAAAAATTAAAACACTTGAATTATTATTATTATTTAGTTTAACGTCGTGTGTGTGTTGTTACGAATATTATTATTATTATTATTATTATTATCATCATCATCGTTACTTTTCTTTAAATTATTAACTTCCACAGATTACATAAAATTTCTTTTTGAATTTATTGAGAGTAAAAAAAACTCATGAATTACCTTTTACCTTTTTTTTTTTTTTTATCTTTTATTACACTTAAAATCTTTTTAACACGATCATAATTTATTAAACCCACGTTCTCACAGAAAAAAAATAAGAAGAAGGAAAAGTAGGTGAAAAAAAAGGAGATGATGAAGAAGATGAAGAAGAAGAAGATGAAATTTACAATTTTCTTTTAATAACTTAATTTAAATTTTTTTCTTTTTGGACGGTTATTCGGTGGCAAAAACAAAAAAAAATTGCAGGAGGAGGAGGAGAAAAAAGAGGAGGGGGAGAGGGAGGAAAGGAGAAAGAGGAGAATAATTTAAAATTTTTTCTCTCTCTCTCTCTCTCAATTTCACTCAATCAGGATCATACTTTTTTTCCTTTTGGCATTTAAACCTTTTCTCGCGTTCCCTTCCTCCTTCACCCTAGTCAGGCGGGGGTTTAAATTTTAAAATTTGAAAATTAAACCTCAAATAATTTAGAAAATTTTTAAGTGATGGTAGCAGGGAGGTAAAGTAGGAGGGAAGAGTGGGAGGGGAATGAGGCCGATAAATAAATTTTTCTTTCTTGAACATGATCTCTCTCTCTCTCTCTCTTCCTCTCTTGAGCGAAGTTTGAAATTTTGCGGTTGAAAAATCAACATCATTGTTAAAACAGGAAACAAATTAAATATGAAAATTTTGAAAATTTTCAAACAACAACAACAACCGAAAGAATATTCATATTTATTTTACGCCTGAAAAGCAACATCTGCACATGTTGTTGTTGTTGTTGTTGTTTTTATATTCGATCAATAATAAACCTGAATTGTTTTTCTTTTTTTTCTCTTTCTTCCTTCCGCTTCTTTACCCTCTTCCCATATTTTCTTTCCTTTAACAAAAATTTTCCTTATTTTTTTTACTCCCTCCCTTCTTCCGTTTTCTTCTGCTTCGGTTTACAAAAAATTTGATTTTAATTTAAGTATATTATTATTATTATTATTATTATTATTATTATTAATATATTCATTTTTCAAAATAAATAAATAAATTTTGTTTTTTTTTTCGTATGTTTCTCGTATTAATTTTCTTTTTTTATATATTTATTTTCAAAACATTGAATTTTCACTTTAATAATCATCATCATCATCATCATCATCATCATTATTATTATTATTATTATTATTATTATTATTAAAGTTTATGGCAAAATGAATATTTTTACGAAGAATAATAATAATAATATTTTTCATTTTATTTTATAATTTTTTTATACGCGCGCTTTATCTACGTTTGTTAACAGATGGGATTCGAAACGAAAGGTTTGTTTGTTTAATGTTGACAACAACAACAACAAACGAGAATAACAATTGATGAAACATTTAATTTTTCAACAAAAAATTTCAAATCGTGTCATCAAAAAAAAAATAAATAAATAAACCTTTTTTTTTTTTTTTAATTTTGGTAAAAGTGTTGAAAACGTTGTTGTTTCACCATTTTTCGAAAAAGTAAATAAAAAAAAAATTTTTTTTTTTTTAACGACCTTTTCCTTTTTTTTTTTTTTCTGTTTGTTTGTAATAATAATAATAATAAACATTTATTATTATTATTATCATCATTATTTCTTTTGTATTATGTTTGTTAGTACATAATAATAAAAAATTAAAACCACAATTAATTTTTTTTTTTTTTTTTTTTTACCCTTCGTTCGTTTCGAAAAAAGAAATTCTTTCTTTTTTTTTTAAATTAAAAAAAAAAAAAAAATCTTTGAAAAAAAAGGAATTTTCCCGCTCATTCCTTTGCCCCTTTCCTCCTTTTTTCCTTTTCTCCTTCCACGTTTTTTTTTTTATTTTTTTTTCGTTTATGTTTTTTTTTTTTTTCTTCTTACATTATTTATATTAATAAAATATTTTTCTTTTTTTATTTATTTATTTTTTTTCCCGTTTTTCTTCTTCTTCTTCTTCCATTTTATTAGTATTATCATCATCATCATTATTATTAACATCGTTTCAAAAAAAAGAAAAAGAAAATACAAATTTTATTTTATAAACAAACGCAAAAAAAAAAAAAACGTAATAATATTCATAGCAAAAATTCAATCTATTTAATTTTATGTATATATGTATATATGTATATATTTACATAAAGATACAAGAAACTACAAAAAAATTATTATTATTATTATTATTATCCACCATTAAACACGACAAGGCTACTTGTCGGAGTTTTTAAGTATTTATCCGAGGTTTCTACCCGATTCCTTAGGGACAAATACTCGAATTTCGGTGGTGCCACTTATTATAAGATAGCACCACATCAATTCTTGAAGGTCTTCCTGAGTCCGTCTTTTTCGATGGGAACGATTTGTCTCCTGAACTGGGCTCCGGTGACTAACATCTTTGGAGTGGCCAGGGTCAGAAGCAGTGAAATTCACGTTCTCGTCGAGCTGCCTCAGGTCGACAGTAGAACAAGATTTTGTTTTTGGTTCTTACTTTGTCTTGTTCTCATTTTTTTTGCTCTTTTTTTTTAAGCCAACAGCACGTGGCGTTCTCAAACGGTCACCCATCCAAGTTTGCACCACGCCCGATGCTGCTTAACTTCGGTGATCGTACGGGAACCGGTGTGACCAGCACGCTATGGCCGTTGGCTTTTATTATTATTATTATTATTATTATTATTATTATTATTAATAATAATTAATAAGAAGCATTTTTCCACGGATAGCTTTTGTATTTATGACTTTAACGGAAAATTAAAATTGTAAAGAAAAAAAAAATTGTTGTTGTCGTGTTTGTCGTATTATAAATATTACGTAGGAACTTCATTTTCTTCACCGATAAATTTATTTATTATCGTTGGAAAACATAAAACGTTTTCTTTTTTCCCACCACCACCATCATCATCATCATCATCAATTTTTGAATTTTTTGTTGCAAAATTATACGGCGGTTCAAGTCTGTGATGTCCCTGAAACATAAAAAACAATTGAATGAATGAATGAATGAATGAGTGAACGGTTTATATAAAAAAAAAGACGGATTAAAAACAAACGCTTTCTACGTTTTTTTTTTTTTTTTTAAATTTTAATTAAATTTTTTGAAAAAAAAAAAACAAACCATGATAATAATAATAAAACGAATGATTAAATGGATTTTAAAAAAAAAAATAAAAAACAAACGGGAGGAAGGGAAGGGGATGGGATTTAAATTTTTTTTAAAAATTATTTTTATACAGAAGGAGTTCATAATTTAATACCGTTTACTCGGATTATCCCATACCAGAGGATTATCTCGTTTTAGATTATCCGACTTGAAATTATTTTTTAATTTTGTTTTATTTTATTTTATTACGTTTGACTAATGTTTTACCCATTTAAATAATTAATAATAATAATAATAATGATGTTGATGATTACATACCGTTAAACGCGTTCGACGATCGTATATTTAAATAATAATAATAAGGGCAACAAAAAATGTGAAGAGGGGGGAGGTAGGGAAGGAGAATTTTTTTTTAATTTGATGCTTGTCGTTTTTTTTTTTTTTTGCATGTTTCCAGACATTTAAACAATCGTATTACCACGCGTGGAAGGAAAATTTAATGAAGTGAAGGGGGAGAAAGAGGGGGAGGGAAGTGGGCGGTGAAAAGGGTAGTTTTAAGTATTCGTTTATGTAAATATAATGACCCGTAATTAATAAAACACAAATTTTATATATAGGGAATTTAAATAAAACGGTCAAATATTACCTGTATAATTGTTATTTCACGATTAGACGGAGAATTATTATTATTATTATTATTATTATTATTATTATTATTATTGTTGTGGTTGTTGTTGTTGTTGTTGTTATTATCAGGAGCGGAGCATTTAATTGATTTTATTATTTTTTCTCTGTGTATTCCAAATCTTTCCGTTGAATATTTTCTCCTGTTCAATTTGAGATTTTTATTTATGTATAAAACGGTACCATTGGATGCGTTTTTATTTTGTTTGTTGTAAATGTCAGTTGTTGCCATTTCCACGGACAATCGTTTGTTGCCAACGTAAGAAGATGATGACGACGACTCCTCACTCTGTAAAAAATTAAAAACGAACAAAAAAAAATTTTTTTTAAAATAAAAAACAAACAAACAACGAGGAAAAAAAAGTTAATTTATTTTTTGATGACAAAAATTATTTTAAAAAAAAAAAAACTTTTTTAATACTTTTTTAATAATAATAATAATAATAATAATAATAATAATAATAATAATGATAATAAATTTTCTGTTGTTGTCTGTCGTCGTAAACTGACAAAAATTTCAACCGTAAAATTTTTTTTTTTTCTGTTTTACTTAATGAATAAAAAGAAAGAAAATTTTTTAAATTGATTTTCAATGTCGTTTTTCTCTCTTTTTTTTTTTTTTAAATTTTTGTTTTAAAAAAAAAAACTTATTATCATTATTATTATCATCATCAAGTTTTTATTGTTTTATTCGCGTTTCCTTCTTTTAATTATTTAATCAAAACTTTGTACGCCATGATAAATTTTTATTTTTATTTATTTTTTAGTTTTTTACGTACAAACAATCATTAATTACTTTAAATTTTCTCACTCTTTCGCTCTCACTCTCATTCACTCTCGCTCACTCTCTCTCTCTCTCTCTTTTTTAACTTTTGCTTACAATTAAATAAATTGTTAAATTTAAATTGTTTTACGCACAGGTAAATAAATAAATCGAAAAGTTTCAAAAACTTTTTAAAAAACATAAAAATAAAATAAAATTAAATTAAATCACAACTATTAACACGGATGTTGAAGGGAGGAGGCGGGGAAAAAAATTTTTTTAATGGAAAAATAATAATAATAATAGCAACTTTGATAATAATAATAATAATAATAATAATAATAATCCGATTACCGTAATAATAATGCACCTTTATAGTATGTGTAAAAAAAAAAAAATGACATGGTTTTCACTTAAAATATATATATATTTTAAGTGTATGAGAGAGCGCGTAAGTGCGTTTGGGTGTGCGTGGCGTGCGTGTGCGTACGTACGCATATATATATATATATATGAAAGATTCAAATAGATTTTTTGAATAAATCATTTTTTATCAGATTATTTAGAGACCATATCACGATACGTGATATTTCATACATATTTAATAGCGAAAACCTTTTCAGAATCATAATTTGATTTTTCTATATGAAAATAAAAAGTGTGTGTGTGTGAAAGAGTGAGAGAGAAAGAGAGAGAGAGAGAGAGAGATGGTGAGTGAGAAAAGAATGAAGAATGAAAAAAAAAAGGGTTTTTTTTCAACGAGAAGATTGACCCGAAAAAGTCGTCTCTTCGTGAAAATGTTCAAGCATAAATAATGCCCTTTCTTAAGTTGAAAAAAAAAAGGGAACGTAACGAAAATGAGGAAAAAAAAAGGAGAAAAAAAGGGAATGAAAGACGTTTTAATGCGCGTGAAAAAAAAAAAAAATAAAATAAATAAAAAAGGAAAAAAAGAAAAATTTATGTAAGCTCAAAGATAACCAAAATCTTTGAACGGATAAAATTATCCATCTTTTTTTTTTTTTTTAAATTTTATTTTCCTTCTGGATAAAAGATTTTAAATGATACGAATCAGAAAAAGAAGAAAAAGAAGATGAAAGAAAGAAAGAAATAAGGAAATGAAGAAAAAAAGAAAAAAAAATTAATATTATTATTTTATTCCAGGTTTAAAATTATTAAAATCACAAAAAAAAAATACGAATGCCTCGAGTATACGAATATCGAATTTATTATTATTATTATTATCATCATCATCATCATCATCGTTATTTTGAATCACATGAAAAGTATAAAATTTCAAAAAAAAAAAAATTTTTGTTTTTTTTTTAACCGAAAAATGATAACGATGTAGAAAATTGGTGGAATGAAACCTTTTCTTTTTTTTTTTTGTTTTCATAACCTTTTAACCTCTCTCTCTCTCTCTCTCTCTTACTTTTTTTTTCATTCGAATGATTTTTTTAACTCGTTTAAAATATGCACGAGAAAAAAAATACAATAATAATAATAAATTTTCTAAAAAATTTGACGAAAATTTATTTTATTTGAAAAAAAATTTTCCGGTCCAGCGGGATGCTGTGAGCAAATCGAATTTTTATTTTAAATAAATTTTTATTCTTTAGTCGTTCAAATAAGGAAGAACGAAATGAAGAAAAGATGTAGGTACTCAACGACCATATTTCCAGGATAGCATCGAGCAAAAGAGAAAAAAATCGTGGAAGAAAAAAGAAAAATCCGTCGTGTTCTCAGGTAAACAAATCGACGCCTTTAAACGTTCGCAAAATAAAAAAAAAAAAGGCGGGAAAAAGGAAAAGGGAAAGAGATAGGTAGGGGGAGGCTGGAAATGAATCGTCGCCGTTAAATTTTATAAAAGCGTGAAATGCGTTAATGCATGAAGAAGAACGAAAAGGAAGGAGGAAAAACTAGTTTCGATTAAGGGTTACAACCAAAATTTTCCGGAACCGCGATCCTACAAAATTTTTGGGTTTCATGCCAAAAATAGTTTTGTTACGTAATAATTTACATAATTATTTCCTATTCCCGTATATGGTATTTTACACGCATGCTCGTCCATTTAAAAAATAAAAATAAAAAAAATTTTCAGTCTGCCATTTTTATTTCACATGAAACATTTTTTTTTTTTTAAATGTAATTACGATGTGATGATAATAATTAATGACGTCATACATACGAAAATTTCAAATATAAATAATTTACGTAACAAAAAAAATAAAAATAAATTATTTTCTTCATTTTTCCTAAATCCGCAATCGTTTTTTTTTTTTAAATGACGTCATAACATTACGTCACATAGAGGTTTTCTCCCGATCGAAATTTCGTTTCGGTTTTAAATAAATTAAAAAAATTTTTTTTTTAACCTAACCTCGTTTTAATTAATTATTTAAATACTCACAAAATGACTTTCGATTTGTTGAGTGTTTCGAGAATTTGAAAGTTGTTGAAACTGTCTTTGCAATTGCCAACTTCTGAAATATAAATCTCCGGTAAATATTTGATTTCCGCTTTCGACTCTCGCCATTATGTGCGATCTGAAATGACGAAAAAAAATAATAATAATAAAAAACGTTTTTACTAATACGTTGCGTCCATGACGTCATCATTTTTTTTTACTTACAGAAAATAAAATATAAAAATAAAAAACGCGGGAAAAATAATACGCCATCTTTTTTTTGTATTTATTTGGATTCACTTTGGATTTTTAATTATTAAAAAAAAAAAAATGGCGTTTTTCGCAATTTTACAAAACGTTTTAAAATTAATAATAATAATTATTTATTTATTCTTATCATTTTTAAATCAAACCGGAAACAGGTAAAATAAAAGGGGAGGAGCATGAAAAAAAAAAACTTTTGTTTCCTTTAGATTTTTTTTTTTGCGTTTGTTAACCGCGAGTGGAAAATCTCAAAGGAAAAATAAAAATTTTCTTTTAAGGTTTTTTTTTTTTGGTAATTTTTCGTTAGTTGGTATTATTTGTTTAATTACAATTAATTACAATTAAAAAAAAAAAAAAAAAAAAGTAAACATGTCATTTTAAACTATTCGTAAAATTAAAAGAAATTTGTTTGTTTGTTAAATTTAGTCATTGCCACCTGTTACCAATTTTTTTTTTTTTCGGTTGTTTTTCATCCTTTTTTTTTGTCCTCCATTTTATTTTATTTTTTTTTTAAACTTGTTTTTGAAAGCGGGGTAAAAAAAAATAAAATAAAAGAGAAATAAATATAAATTAAAGGTGTGCGGTATATAAACTTTTAATCTACACGCGTTATTTAATTTAACGTAACAAAAAGTTTAAAAACTTTCAGACTTTCTAAATCCTGACACTTTTGGGTTCTTCTTTACCCAAACACTTCCTCTCTCCACCTCTACCTCCTCCCACCCACCCATTTATTTATTTATTTTTTTTTCATCCCCCTCCCCTTTTTTTTCCGGTTGAAAGTCTCAAATTATTTTTTTTTTTTTTTGTTTTTGACTATAATTAATTATTATTTATTTATTTTTTTTTATCGTCAAACTTTTATTACTTTTTTTTTTTTTTTAGAGTTCGTTAAAAATAAGATTTAATGTTTTGTTGATAAAAATATTTACATTTAAGTTTTTTAAAGTATAATTTAAATTCAGAAATAATGATAATGATGATAATGATGATGATGATAAACTTTACCTTATTGTTATTTGATGAACTCTCGGTAATTGTCCTTGTGCCCTTAATATTTTTGCCATTCCTAAAAGAGAACTTTTATGGGGAGCCACGTGAGATAAAGCACGTTTATAATATTCCATTGATTTTAATTTTAAACCTGAAATTATTTTTTAATAAAAATTAATACTGAAATCATTTTTAATTATTATTATTATTATTATTATTATTATTATTATTATTATTAATTACCTTGATCGTAAAGCCATCCGGCATATTCGGCTAAATGATCTGGATTTTTCGGATGCATTTTTATTACGTGACGTAATAATTGTTCGACTTTTTTTTTATTACCCGCGATTGTGTGGAGTTTAGCCATTAATAAATATGCTGGAGTGTATGTATTGTCAATTGTTATGCATCTTTCGAGCATTCTAAGACCTTCTGCCGTTTTATTAACTTTTCTAAAAAATATTATTTAAAAATTATAATTACCTATTAAAAATGAATTGGTAATAAACTTCTTTTGTTTATAAAATAATTTTTATTACATCGTTTTAACACGTGGTGTGTTTTAAAATATTTATAAACATTTATAAAAAAAAAAGAACATCGAATGAACCAATGAAAACGCGAGTTCTTTGTTTACATTTATTAAATTTGACCAATAGAAAAAAGAAAATCAATTTTAGTACTTAGCTTACCGGGTTTGTTTTTATACAAATATTACATTACCAACACACACACACACGTTATGAATAAATAATAATTTAAATTTGTTTTCTCTCTCTCTCTCTCTCTTTATGTAAAAAGTAAAAAAAAATTTTTAAACAAATACATTATATATATATTTCATCATGGAAGGAAAAAAGAAAAAGTTTTCAAAAAGATTATTATAATACGTAATAAAATAATAAAATGATGAGACACGAAAATTTTTTATTTATTTATTTATAGATTCCATAAAGTTGTTTTCTCATTTTTTTTAAATTGCCCAAAAACAAAAGAAGAAAACATGGCGTCCAAATTTCATTTCGATTTTTTTATATCATCATTACCATCTTTTATATATATATAAATATGTTCGACATTGTTTTTTTTTTAAACAAGTCAAACATTTTTTTTTTATATATATAAAAATAAAAAAAAATGAAAAATGTACGAATGTTAGAATATAATAAATATTAAAGTTAAAGTTCATGATATTTATTTTTCATGCGGCACCGGCTATTATATTACTACGAAGAGAAAGAAAGAAAAAGAAAGAAAGAAATAAAAAGGCCTTTTTGATTTTTGTCAAAAAATAACTGGAGCGAAACGTTAAATTCCAAAAAAAAAAAAAAGAAAAATTTGACGTTTATGACTGGATATCATTTTTGTTTTTTTATTTTTAGCGGTAAATATTTCGATTGATGTCACGCTTTTCTAGGGGTGGGGCGGGAAACGGGGAGAAGGTCTAAGAATAAATAAATTTATTTATTTTTTATAAAAAAAAAAAAAAAAAGTTTTAGACGGGGTAATTAAGGGGAAAAATTATTATTAAAAAAAAAAAATTTTCTTTTTTTTCCTTTTTTTTCCTTTTTTTCCTTTTCCTTCTTCTTTCCTTTTTTTTTTTGCTCTAATTAATTTAACGTCGTGCCTGTCATGTCTTACTATAATATTTTTACTCTGGTTATAATTTTTCTTCGTAAATTATTTTTTTAATTTATTTAATTATTTATTGATAATAAATTTTTTTTATTTATTATCGATAAATATTTAATTAATTTGTAATTTAATTTATTTTTTATTAATATTTATTTATTAACCCGTTGGGAATGTTTTTTTTTTACTATTTATAAAACATAAATAATTTATAAACAATAAATAATTTTACTTCTAATTATCATTATTTTTAAATAGAATTTCCTCCCTCCCCCCCAAAAAAAAAATGGTTTAAAATAATTATTGTAAATAAAATCAATTTTATTGTTTATATTAAGTAAATAAAATTTTATTAAATTTTTCGGCATTTTATTTTTTTCGTACGTAATAAATTAATAAAAATTTCTTCTAGAAAAAATTATTTAAATTCAATTTGTCATAAAAAAAAAATGTAATTTGCTTACGTCACATAAAATTATAATAAATTAAATAAAATTAAATAAATTTTCGTTTTTTTATTTTTTTTTACATCACATCATTCACCGTATTTATTTTATTTATAGTGTATCTATTTATAGAACTATAAATTGTTTTATATAGACATTCACTTCCGGTTTAAAAAAGGAAATTAAAAGGATTCAAATTTCGAAAAAAGTTAATCGTTAAAAAAAAATAATTTTCAACTTCGCTTTTTTTTTTTATTTAAAAAAAAATAAATATTTATTTAATAGGGGATTCCCCGTTTTTTTCCCCCCCGATCGGGGAAAAACAAGTCGGAAGTCCCTCCTACCCTTCTTCCATTTGTTTCCCCCCTCCTTACGAAACAAATAAAAAAAAAGTAAAACTCAGAGATTTTACAAATACAAAAAGTTTTTTTTTTTTCCGGTTGTAGTTGTTGTTGTACAATCGTGTCCAAATACACCTGAGCCTTAAAAACAATGTTAAGGTAAGATTTTTTTTTTTATATGTTTAACGACTTTTTTCGTTGTTTGTTTGTTTGTTTTTTCGTTTGTTTAAGAAATCGTAGTAAAGTAAAACAAAGTTGTTAGGTTTCAAGTTCTTAAATGTGTTACCACCTTTCAAAGCAATCAACCTTTAATAAAGTTTTTGAAAATTAACCCTCGAGAATAGTTGCGTTGGATGACAAAAAGTTTTTTTCTTTAAAACGCGTGAGGTTTTCATTTTACCTTTAAAAAGAAAACTTAAAGAAAGAGAGAGAAAGAGAGTGTGAGTGTGAGAGAGAATTGTAGTTAATGTTTCTTTCTTACACTCGGATTCATATTCATTCTTTTTATTTCCTTTTGTGAGTGTGTGAGTGTGTAAATTTCAATAAATAAAATTTATTTAAATTTTTTTTTTATTTGAAATCATTTTGATTGCTGTTGTCGTCAGTGCAGTGTTTTGCTGCAGAGAAAAACAGGAAAACAAAAAAACAGAAAAAAATTTTTTTTTTTTTTTACGTTAAATAAATTTTTTTTTTTTTTTTAATCTGTCGCGATAAATTTTTTTAGGCTTTCCCTTTTTTTTTCTCCTTCCTTTCTTTCTCTTTCCTTCCTCCTCCGACATTTTGTTTTTCTTTTATCGTGGAATAAATAACACAGAAAATGCCCAGATTTTATAATTGTATATACAAGAGAGCTTACACTTGTAACTCTCTCTCTCTCTCGCTCATTTTACCCCTCGGTATTTTATGCCTTTTTTTCATTCTCCCTCCCTCTCTCTCTCTCTTTTTAAATCCAAAAAAAAATAAAATTTGTGAGACAAAAACTCACTCACCTGTACACTTGTCCTAAATTGTAATAAGCATTCACGTGGTTCGGAGAATATCTAATAGCTGCCAAAAAATGTTGTTCGGCATCTTTCGGACGACTCATTAAAGTTCCTAAATTATTATGAGCGCTTGCATATGATGGCCAAAGCCTGTGGAAACGAAAACACTAAAATTAAAGAGTCATCAATCACGTGATCGAAACGCGCTAAAAGGGTAAACAATAATACTATCGCGCATTATTATTATTATTCGAATTTTCTCGGGCAGACGTAAACAAACAAAATGGCGGTTTTGCGTTAATAATTAAAATTTATTGTTACGATAAAAGAAATTATTATTATTATTATTATTATTATTATTATTATTATTATTATTATTATTATTATTATTTAGAATTCGATTCGTTTAAAGAGTTAAAAAAAATTGCAAAAAAAAAAATTTTTTTAACGTTTTTTTTTTATTTATTTCCGGTTAAAAAAAAATTTTCCGGTTTTTTTTTATTTATTTGTTTATAAATTTTTCTTTTATTTTTTTTATTATAACGTTTTGGAACTGGTGTCAAGGGTTAAAATATTTTAGGGATGTAAAAAAATATATTATAAAATACCAAAAAAAAAAAAAAAAAAAACAAACAAACCAAATAAAAAATTCCAAAAAAAAAAAATTTAATTTAATTAAATTAAATTTTTTTTTTTTTTTTGTTTTTCCAGCTCACCGCAAAGCTTCCTTGTAATGAGATGCCGCCATTTCAACATTTCCAGAATCCCTTAAAAAATTTGCAAAATTATAATGCATTTTAGCATTTTGAGGTAATGTTTTTAAACCGGATCTAATTAATGATTCTCTTGAATTCCAGTCGCGATTTCTTAAAATGCTTCTCCCGCAAAAAACAAATATAACCAATATAACTATGGGTACTGGAGAAAAAAATTTTTGTTTTATTCTTAGCAATTGTAATCCGTAAACAACGAGTAAAGTCCATCCGAGGCTGGAACAAAAAAATAATAATAATAAAATTTTTTTTATCTCCCTCCCCCTTTTTTTTTTTTTTTCATTCTCGCTTAAAATCCTCTTGCCCCCCCCCCCCTCGATCTCTTTTTTCTATATCCATGTCTGTGTAGTCGAGAGAATGATAAAGCGCGTTTTTTGTTTTTTTTTTTTATAAAATGTAAATAAAAAAAAAAAAACCGTTAAAATCCCCGGAAATTATTTTTTTTTGTTTTTTAAATTCCAAAAACTGGACGACAATTTTAATAAAAAAAAATTTCTCCAAAATAATATTTAAATTTTTTTTTTCTTTTTGGCAGTTTTTTTTTGTTTATTATTTCCCACTCTTATCCCCTTTCTCTCTTTTTTTATTTTTTCTCGAATGTTCTATTTACTTTTTTTTGTAGAAATTACACTATCTTTCACGTCTATTTTATTGAAAATAAGAGAGAGAGAGAGAGAGAGAGAGAAAACTTATAAATTAAAAAACTTTTTTTTTTTTAAAATGGCATACCAACAAATGAATTCGTGCTTTGAATGAATTCGAGGTTTCGTTTTTTGTTTTTTTCCTTCCCTCCTTCCACTCTCTTCCCCCATCTCTCTCTTTCTCTCTTTATTTCGTTCACTCTTCACTTTTTATTTTATTTTTTTCTGTTTAATTTCAAGTTTTTTTTTTTTTGTCTTCTTAAATCATTAATTAAGACGCTTTTAAATTAAAAACTTTATTTTTAAAACTTTAATAAAAGTTTGTGTGTTATAATTTCTTCTTTTTCCTTTTTTTTTTATATAAATAAATATTTAATGTTTTTTGAAGGAAAAAAAAAAACGTCCAAATAAAAATTTTCCCTTTTTTTTTTTTTTCATTACTTTCACACTTTCTCTCTCTCTCCTCTCTCTTTTTCGTATTTTATTCATTATTTACTTTTACATTAAGATTTAGTAAAGTACTTATATATATAGAAACGTGATTTTTGTGTTGTCACGTGACATATTTTCCTTACCTTGGAATGTATAGTAAACGTTCGGCTACGACAAAACCGACCGTTACCGCCAAATTTGTCGCCGGTAAAAATGGAAAAACTAATAATGAAAGACCTAAAACGAGCGATGGATGTTTTTGATGCTGGAAAAACAAACAAAAAAAAATTTTTTTTATTAATTTTTTTTTTGTGAGAATGATAATAATAATGATAAGAATGATGATTGAGTGTGATACGATCGGTTGTGACTCTTTTTTTTTTAATTTTCATATACGCGCACAGTCTTCGCGTTAATAATAATAATAATAATATTTTAAAAATTTTGTTGATAAGAAAATTATTAATCGGGATTAAAAACCGTCGATAATAAATGATTGATGAATCTTAAAAAATTCAATTTTAATTTCAAAAACTCGGACTAGTCCGGGATTAATCTCAAACATAAATATTTTGGTCCAGGACGGAGGCGGAAGCGAGAAAAATTCACTCATAAATTCCAGTGTAAAAGGTAAATTATTTTGTTTTTTAATGTTTTCCATATCTCTCTCTCTCTTTCTCTCTCTCTCTCTCTCTGTCTCACTCACGTTTACTACAATTAATTCTACCTTTATTGTTATTTTATGTGAAATATGCTTTTATGTTCGAGGAGGCAAAAAAAAAAAAAAAAAAAAAAATGACTAAAGCGTCGAAATGAACTCCAGTTTTCTCTCTCTTTCTCTCTCTCCCCCTCTATTTCTCTCTCATTTCCATTTAAATCTCCAGAATATAAAAAATAACGAATTTTTTTTTTTAAATGTTTCACGAAAGGTAAAAAAAAAAAAAACTGAATTTTGAATTATTTTTCGAACGCGGTAATAATATTAAAAATAATAATTAGAGGGCGCGAGAGTGCAATCAATGGTTGTTGACATGACGCGTTTACATCATGTCAACTTATTTAATTAATTTTAATAGTTTTTTTTTTAAATTTAGTTATAAGTTATATATCAAAAGTTTTGTGATTTAGTGTAGTTTATTGTGATGTGATTAGTTTTTAAAAATATTATTTAGTGATAGTTATATTATTTTAAGTTTTAATTTACAAGTGGTCAGCGGTTTTTCTGACACATGGAAGCGTGGGGTGTAAAAAATTTTAGAAGATGCCTTAGGATATTTGATTATTATGGGTAAGTGCCTTATTTTGATACTTGAATTTCATTTGCAAAAACGTTAACCTAACCAAGAAATGAAGCCAAATGCCCAAAAAAAACATTTTAAAAATTTTACATTTATTTGGTTAATTATAAGGAGGTTGACTAAATACCTTTTTCATCTCATCATTAAAAATAAGAATTGGAGTAATTTAATAAAAATATTTATTAATAATGATTGATTTGATATATATTAACTCAGTTACAAATTTCTACACTCTCTAATCTTGTAGGGTTAATTTACTGATTGTTGGTTGTTTTGGGCCTTTTCTTGTGTTAGTTTGTCTCATTACAACATAGTTTATCATAGAGATAGTGTAATACCCTCTTTAAATCTGTATCAAAATCAGGAGGAATTGGTAGCCTGTATAATAATTGATTGTAATGTAAAGAGTAGACACAACAGACTC
This sequence comes from Pediculus humanus corporis, assembly GCF_000006295.1. Lineage (NCBI taxonomy): Eukaryota > Metazoa > Arthropoda > Insecta > Psocodea > Pediculidae > Pediculus > Pediculus humanus. The sequence continues at coordinate 614,272 of NW_002987260.1, read as the reverse complement.
CATTTAATGATTGTACATCTCCTGAGCTGATTATAAGTAGTTGAGCTAAATACCTTCTGTCACACTAAATAAAAAGAGAGGTAGTTTAATAAAAATACTTATTAACAATAACTTTATTGCATCAGGTGGTTGTGAAATCTCTGTACTCTTGTTTTAAGTGTGAATCTATTGATTGCACATTATTTTAACCCTTTTCTCAAGTTAGTTTGTTTCATTATAACATATTTTGCCATATGTTTAGTGTAAAATTTTCTTTTAATTTCATTTAAGGTTAGAAAAATACAACTGCCTTCAGATTACTTAGGTTTATAGGTACAAAGTTTTAATTTGTGTACTGTGTTGTAATTTGTATACTGTGTTGTCATTTGTGTACTGTGTTGTACTATGTGCACTGTATTGTAATATGTGTACTTTGTTGTAATTTGCATATTGTAATAATTGTATATGTATACAGTGAATACATTAAGAATGGAATGCATGAGAGAAAAGTATGAAAGAGGGAAATAGTAGAATAATTAAGGATTGAAATAGTTTTAAGGATAAAGTATAATCTTTTACTAGGTATACTTAAAAAATTCACACCTAAAGATAATGATGACTGATTCATAATTGTAATAGAGCAAAAAACTGAAATGAAAACAAGATAAAGACAGAATCAAAACAAATCTTGTTCTAACCTGAGTCAACTCAACAAGGTTGTAAATCTCACTTCTCCTGTTTCTGGGCACTTCACAGATGTTAGTAACTGGAGCCCAGTACAGGAAATAACATGTTCCCATCAAATAAGATGGTCTCAGTGAGACTTACAAGAATTGTTGTGATGTCATAGGTTATAACAAGATGAAACCTATTCATAAGGCATGCAGCATCATTCATATCAGGCATTTATTCCTTGACCTAGAATAAATTTTGAAAAGGCTCCTACAAACATTAAGACGAATTATCGCGATTATGAGTGAAAATAATAATAAAACTCGTTCTTACCTTTTCTCCCCCAAAAAAAAAAAAAAAATTTCATTTCATTTCACCCTCATAATAGTGCCACGAAAATAAATTCAAATAGTTCATTATTTAATTCATTTAATTCATGATTATTATTATTATTATTATTATTATTATTATTATTATCATTAGAAAACTAACGAACAAACGATGTTAATTTTGTGACTTGGCAATAGCCCGCATGTTTTCCAAAAAAAAAAAAAAAAAAAAAAAATGGGGGACCCGGAAACAAAAAAAAAAAATTTCCCATTAGATAAAGCCAAAACGAGGAAAAAAAAACCTCTTTTATTACCCTTATGAGTTTAGATAAGAATATAATTTTTACCTGTGGGTCAATCACATCGAAAAAAAAAAAAAAAATTTATTTTTACCGAAGATAACCGAATATTTCCGAAAACAAATGAAAATTTTTCTTCATACATACGATGACGAATTTTTTTTTTTTCCTTATTATTATTATTGGTATTGAGTTTATTTTTTCATTTTACGTTTGATTTTTGTTTTTCGTTTGTTTGTTTGTTTGTCTTGCGTTTTATTATTTCGCGTGTTAAAAAAAACGTCCGCGTATTTTTTTAAAACGTTTTATATAAATAAAATGGTTGATGGGACCCATCATAAATTCAAACGTCGTTGAATTGTAACGAGAGCGACATGTTTTTTTTTTTTTTTTTTTCATTTTGTTAACCGTTTCTCCCGCATACGCGTGTATATATAAATATATTTTGTTTTTTCATTGTTCTCACCACAATAATAATCTACGATCGTAGTAAAAATAAATTACAACGTTAAGTATTCCAAACGATTTAAACGTCCTACGTGAAAAATTACATTCTTTTTCACTCTCCCCTCCCTCCCCTCCCTCCCATCCCGTTTTTCCCCTTGTTTTATTTTTAACCCAAATATTTTTTCACTGATTTTCTTACCGAAAAAAAAAAAACAAAAATTTTTTTTCGTGGAGGATGTTTCACCACCGCCGCCATCATTTGTTCAAATTTTAAAAACGTCGACTCGATATTTTTTTTTTTTTTCCCGTTTAAAAAAACGACTCAAAACGTTGTTGTTTTTGTTGTTGTTGTTGTTGGTTGTTCTTATTCGTTTTTTTTTCTTTCTCACCTGAAATACGGTTTTTATTTTACCTTTTTTTTTTTTTCTTTTTTTTTCCCCCTTCCATCTTTTCCACCCTTGTTTCACCCTTACCACTTCCTCGCCTTATTTTTTCGCTTCTTCATCTTCATTTTTATTTAACACTTTTTACGACTTTACTTTTACTTTATTTATTCTTTTATTGCTTAGTTTTTACTTTTTTGATTACATTAAACTTTAATTTTGTAATTTTATTGTTTTTATCATTTTAAATTTTTTTTCGTTTGTATGGCGTTGTTCTTGTTTTTTTTTTTCTTTTCGTTTTTAATATAATTTTTAAAACGAAAAAAAAAAACAACAACGACAACAAAATATAAATAATTAAATAAAATTCTCATCTTTTGTTTTTTCTTATCGTTTAATAATTAATTAATAATTTGTTAGTATTATTATCATTATTATTATTTCGTATCATTTATTTTTTTTTACAAAAGAAAAGAAGAATAAGTTTTGTGTCGAGTTTTAAAAAAAAAATTTTTATCGTTTATTCCATACGTAATCGTCATGTGACATCAAAACTTTAATTTCATTGCCCGCATAAAGAGAAAATTTTTTTTTCGAAATATTATTTCCGGGGGGGAGCGGGAGGGGAGAAGGGGGAAAGGTAAAATGTAAAACGTGACGTCAGAATTTACCGCAAAAAAAAATTTTTTTAATGAGATATAAAAAAAAAAAAAAAAAAAAATGAGGAAGTGAGTTCGCGTGGGGAAATACTCGAATGATAAAAAAAAGTGGCGGGAGAGTACGAGAGACGGGTAAATAGACATTTTGTTTAGCTTTTTTTTTGGTAAAATAATTTGAGTCGTTATTTATTCGTTGTAAATTTGAAAAAGTACGAAACAACTCAAGACGTCAAGTTTCTATGTTGAATTCTCAGTGAAATGAGATTAAGTTGAATTATTCAAAAAAATAGAGTGAATTTTAAATTAGGTTTGTTTGAGGTTACGTTTTTCTTTCTCTCTCTCTCTCGTTCTTTGCATCATTTAATGATGGCTCTTTCCTTTCATATTTTACTTTTCTTTATATTTTCTTTTCCTTTCTATTCTTTTCTTTTCTCTCATTTAGGTCAATTGTACGTTCGTTTGCTTCCTTCTCATGATTTCCAAAAAAAAAAATTAATAAAAAAATTTTCCTTTCCTATATTTTCCGTATTCCCCCTTTTTTTTAAAATTAAAATTTTATAACGATGACGTAATTAAATGATAACGCGACGATAATGATGATAATAAAAATTGGCGGTAAAAATAAAAATAAAAATAAAAAATAAAATAAAAAAATAAAAAAAATTCTTGAAGTGTTCTTCGATCTTGATCTTTTTTTCAATGAAAAATATTCGAAAAAAAAAAAATTGTATTTTTCAGCAAGAGAATAAAAGATAGAATGATTGATTGATTGATTGATTGATTAATTGATGAGGAAACAATGTATTAATACTATGATGATAACTCATCATCAATCTCAATTCGATGTTAATAGAAATTTGTACGGTGATAATAAATTTAATGAAAAAAAAAAAAAAAATCAAACGGGAAAAAAAAACAAACCGTGGTTGTTGATCGTTTGTTGTTTGTTTGCTTGTTTGTAAAAATACTTTTAACCCCTTGCATCGAATATAAAATCTTTTTTTTTTTTCGTTATTTTTATATATAAACGATCGTAAAACTAACAAACCGCGAAGAGAAAAAAAAAACTTGCGGGGTGTTTTTTAATATCTATATATATATATATATAAATTTATATATATATAAATTTATATTTATATTATCATAATATAAAATATTAATAATATTAAAAAAAAAGAAAATTAATTTATCGTTTGGTTTAATAAAAAAACTTTTTTTTTTTTTTTTATTACTTTTTTTTTATTACGTATAAAATCAGTGAACAAATTAAAAACGTATAACGTGTACCGACCGTTCGAACGATCGCTCGTCTAACGAACTTTTATATATCGATCGATATAATTAACAAACGTAATATCGTCGTAATCATCATCATCATCATCATCATCATCATCAGTATTATTATTAAAACCAGTTTTTTTAAAAAACATCAAATTTTAAAAGGTCAAAAAGGGTTTTTACTTAATTTATAATTAAAACTAAAAACAATGAAAGGAAAATGGGGTTTCCTGCTGGTAGAATAATTTGTCGTCAAAGTCTTTCACGGTAACAAATAACCTTTTTTTTTTATCATCATCATCATTATCATCAGTAGTTATTGTAATAGTAATAGTGGTAAAGATGGTGGTAAAAAATAAAAAAAAAATTAATTAAACCGCCATGTTTAAAAGCCAAAGAGAGAGAGAAAGAGAGGGGATGAAACAAAACATTTTAAAATCAACGTTTTTTTTTTTTTTTTTTTTTTTGAATTTAATTAAAGTTTTTCTTTTTTTTTGGTACTAAAATAATAATAATAATAGTAATTATTAAGTTAAAAGTTAATAGATTAAACGAAACAAAAGATTAAAGTATTTATTAATAAATAAAATATTATGTAAATAATTAAAAACGATTAATTAATAAATAAGGGGGAAAAAATAATGGAAAATTTTTAGTTAAAAACATGATTACTGTGTAAAATAATAATAATCATTTTCATTCCTTTGGGATTTTATAGTTATCGGCTAACCTTTCAACCGCTAAACCTCTTTACTTTTATAAAATATATATATATATAGATACATAAACTGATTTTCTTAATATTTCTCTCTATCTTCATTTACAAGAAAGAAAAAAAAAAAAAGGAAAATTCTTCCTTTTTTTTTGTGGGATTTTGATTCGGTTACATTAATTTAACTCTCAATAGTTACAAACGACAAACGTTGAATTGATTTAACAATGGTTTTGCGGGAATAGAATAAAAAAAAAGTAAAAAAGGAAAAAAGGAAAATTTAAGTTTTAAATTGATGATTTTAAATCTTTGACCTTTCGTACCTATAAAATAAAATCTTACAAGAAAGAGAGAGACAACCGTTCGATAATTTTTTTTCTTTTTCATTGTAAAAATTAATTAAAATTATATAAAAAAAAAAAAAAGAGTTTGTCGTAGAAATGAATGAATTCCAATAATGTTCGACAAAACGACAACGACAACAACGACAGAACTTTCATTCAAACGGAAGTTTTATAAAAAAAAAAAAAAAAAATTAATTTCGATATTTTCCAGAACGTCGTGAATTTCGCACGGATATTTATTTCGGTGATAAAATAAACATAAAAAAAAAAAAGCAGAAGATAAATTTATATAAACCCCCCCCCCGCGCAAAAAAACATGGTCGTTTTTCAACGAATCGATAATTTAATTATTTAAAAAAAAAAAAAAAATTGTTTTTTCATTAAAATAAAATTAATTTGCGGGGGAAAATTTAAACAAAAAAAAATTAAATTATTTTCTTTTTTTTTACGGATAATTACTCGTTTTAATTCAAAAAAAAAAAAAAACAACAGACAAGCAAACAAACAAACAAACAAAAAAAAAAAAATTAAACACTAAACCGGAACGGTTAACAACAAAACAAACGAACGAACGAACAAACGTACGAACGAACGCGCGCGTTTGACCGCTAATTAGCAATCCGGAATAAATTTTAATTTTAATTTTTTTTCTGTTTTATTAATTAAAATTTAAAAAAAAAAAATTTAATTAAAAGTAAAAAACGTGCGTGTTTGTTCTTACCTCGAAATCCACGATTCCTTTATATATTAATATAGCAAGGCAACAAAAAAACAAACAAGTTGCTGTGTTTCTCGAATCCGAATAATTTGTTATCAACGGTATCGAACCCATTTGCCAATCGTGACTTAAAGTCGCGGGAAAAAGTAAAAGCCAACAATTTAATGCGGTCAAATAGCAAAATGTCATAAATCTGAAAATAGAGAAAAAAAAAAAAAATTTTTTTTTTGTTAATGAATAATAACATTTAATTTAGTTTTGAGGGCGTTTCTCTTATCCATTCGAAAGCCATCTTTTTAGTAATAATAATATTATCGTACAAAAATTTTAATATAAAATCCATAAATTAATAAATAATATAAACTGGAAGAAAACTGAAGGGAAAAAAAAAAAAATTATTAAAATTTATTAATTAATTTCGAACGGGATCGATTTTTTTTTGGAGAGGGGTTTTTCAAAAAAAAAAGTATTTCGAGTCGAAACTACATTAAAAAAGGAAAAGGGTGGTGGTGGGGGGAGTAAAAAAAGGTTTTTTTTCGGAAAATTTTAAACCGTGTGGTCCTGTGGTAATCCTCGTTTCACATTTTCACTTGTTTAATGGCAAGACAACGACGCGAAACCATTCTTGGCGGTTTTGAGACCGCATTATTGGAACTTGTGCATGGTGATAACAACAGAAGCAGCAGCAGGAGAAGTTTTCCACACGAAAACTTTCATTGATCTTATTTTTTTTTTTTTTTTTCTAATACCACGATAATCGTATACATATTTTTTAACACGGGTTTTTTGCCTTTCTCTCTCTCTCTCTCTCTCCTGGTTTTTGTTTTTCGTTAGGAAATAAATAAATAATTTAAAAAGTTTTTTATTTTTTAATTATTATTATTATTATTATTTTTTTTTTTATTTCAAGTTAGTGAAGTACGATAGAAAACGTGTAATTAATGAAGGTTTTCAATCTCTTAAACAATTTTAAAAAGTAAGAAAGAAAGACAGAAAGAAGGAAAGTAAGAAAAAAAGTAAAGAAAAAAAAAGGAAAGAATTGATACAAAGGTGAAGTGGAGAGTTAAAGAGTCTCTTGAAAAAGTTTCCGCTTTAAGAATTGCTTTTTTACTCTGGCAGAATGATTAAGAGAGAGAGAGGAAAGGAGAGAAAGAAAGAAAAGGAAAAAATGAAAAGTTTTTACGAAAATTTCTATTCGTCCCTTCTTTTTTTTTTTCTTTTTTTTTTCGGTAAACTTAATCGAAAACTTTTGATTCTTAACATTCCATTAAAGCCTGTTTAAACAATTTTCCAAAAGAATTTTATGGAAAAAAAAGAGGAAAAACTTTTCCATAGTAATAAAAATTCATTTTTTCCAAAAAAAAAAAAAAAAAAAATTTTATGGATACAAATCGCCTCCCCCTCTCTCTCTCTCTTCGAAAAAAAAAAAAGTCATTTAATTTTTTTTTTCTTTCTTTTTCATATAAATTAATAATCGATAAATCGATGATGATGATAATAACAATAATAATAATAATAATATTAATAATAAAAACTCAATTGTAAATTAATCAATTTATTTCAATCTGTAAACAAACGTAAAAAAAAAATTAGAAACCTTCTGCTTCTTTAATATAAAAAAGCAGAATATTTTTTTTTTTTTTTTTTTTTTCATCAACTTCTTAATCTCATCCCGAATCGACGGTTTTCTGGAATTATAAGGCTCCAGGAAAATTATAAAAAGGAAAAAAAAATAAAAAAAAATTTTTTTTCTCCCTAAAAGTCTATCGAAAAAAAAAGAAAAATGTTTTGAATAATAATAATAATATTTTTTTTGAAAGAAAATGAGTTTTTAATAGAAAATAAATAAAAGTTTCAAATTTTTATTTTTTAAAGGGTGGAAGTCGTAGCGGTGGTGGTGGTGGTGGTAGTGGAGATGGCGGTAGTAAATATTATATTATTATCATCGTTATATATAAATTCGTTTTTCCTCTTCATTCGTCATGTCATATTATTATTATTATTATATATGTTCTGAAGACGTAAGCTTCTTACGCGAACGTCTCTCGTTAATTTTTAAAAAAATTTTCTTTTTCTCTGGTACCTTCGTCTCTGATTTTACTACGGCACGCATTAATTGCACGCGTACGTTACGCACGTGCGTGTTATTATTATTATTATTTTAATTATTTTTTTTTCTCTCTCTTTTTTTGTTTCGTTCAGGTGGGTTGGATATAGATTACGTAAAAATATAAAGCAAAAGATCGAAAAAAAATTTTTTTTTTAACGATCCCGGGGAAGAGGAGGAGTTTTCAGGAGTGGAAGGGAAGGGAAGGGAGGAGAATGAAGAGCACAGGTCATCTGGAATAGAGAGATATTCAAATCCTTTGAAGAGATTTACCCTCTCTCTCTTTCTGTCGTTCTTTATATTATTATTTTGACACAAATCCAAAGTAATTCCAAAAATGAGATAACCGCCGCGCGTTATAAAATAATAATTTACGGACGGGGAGGCAAAAAGGGGAGAGCGAAGGGGAAGAAGAAAAAGGCGAAAGGGGGCGGGCAAAGGGAAGAGAAACAATTTTTTTTAAAAACGCTATATAAGTATATATATATATATATATATATATATATATATATATATATTGTTATGATCCCGTACTCAATATTCACATTTTCAACTTTTTATAAACAAAAGACTGGCGACGAACTCAAATTGTTCTTCTTTAGAAGCGAAGCTTCTAAAGACTCCTTCTTTTATTTTATTTGCAAGTGTTTGCTCGAACATTCGAAACAGTTGACTGACGAAAGACCAAAGTAATATAGGCAAGCTACACAGCTTGGCGTTGGTTCATTTGATTTTAGTCTAGCTGTAAAAGTTCTTGTTTTTAATATTAGTTTTGTGATAGTTTTAAGTGCTTGTTCATTACTTACAAAAATAAAAACGAACCGAATATAACAATATATATATATATATATATTAAAGAGTAATGAATGAATGACTTTTATGACGTCATTATTATAAATAATGATGAAAATAATAGTAGTAATAATGATAATAATAATAATAATAATAAAAAGCCAACGGCCATAGCGTGCTGGTCACACCGGTTCCCGTACGATCACCGAAGTTAAGCAGCATCGGGCGTGGTGCAAACTTGGATGGGTGACCGTCTGAGAACGCCACGTGCTGTTGGCTTAAAAGAGCAAAAAAAATGAGAACAAGACAAAGTAAGAACCAAAAAACAAATCTTGTTCTACTGTCGACCTGAGGCAGCTCGACGAGAACGTGAATTTCACTGCTTCTGACCTGGCCACTCCAAAGATGTTAGTCACCGGAGCCCAGTTCAGGAGACAAATCGTTCCCATCGAATAAGACGGACTCAGGAAGACCTTCAAGAATTGATGTGGTGCTATCTTATAATAAGCGGCACCACCGAAATTCGAGTATTTGTCCCTAAGGAATCGGGTAGAAACCTCGGATAAATACTTAAAAAAAAAAAAACTCCGACAAGTAGCCTTGTCGTGTTTAATGGTGGATAATAATAATAATAACAATCAATTTCGTTATGAGTTTTACCACTGATACAGAAAGTAAAAAAAAAAAAAATCAGAGTTGTTGTTGCTTTTTTTTTTAATACTGGAAATAAAAAAAAAAGGGAGAAAAAACAAAACAAAAGGAAAATAAGAGAGAGAGAGAGAAAAGGGATGATTAGAAATTACCCTTATCGAAAAGTTACGCTATTTGCATATTAATTTTTACATGTTTTACGGCTATTAAAGAAATCAAACGTTAAAAATTATAGTTTGCACGAAAAAAAAAAAAAAAATTTTTTTTATTTTTATTTTTCCCTATTTTTCCTATTTTTGGACTATATAGTGAGCTATATAATTTTATAAAAAAAATAAAAAATAAGGGATGAATGACCCCGATTAAAAACTCGAAGGTTTTATTTTTATTATAATAATAATATATAATTTTTTTTTTTTTTTCAAATTATCACTAATAATATTTTTTTTTATAATAATAATAAATAGGAAATGAAAAAAAAAAGGAAAAAAATTGAATATAGCGGGCTATAATGATTTAGATATATATTTTCTTATTACAGTGCATGAGAAAAAAAAAAAATTTTCCTTCATTAAGGAAAAATTTTTAGGAAAATAAAAAAATGGCGGAAGAAGAAGAAAGAAAACGAATGAAAAAAGGTGGTAATAGAAGTGTGTGTAAATAACTTATAATAACAAGATTTTTTTTTTGTTTGTTTTTTATTATTATTATTATTATTATTATTATTTCGCGTTCGTTTTAAATAAAAACTTTAACGCGTATATAAGAAGAAAAAGGAAAATTTTTTTCTTCAATGTTTTTCCGTTTTTAATTTATGTAAAAGAAAATAAAATGAAAAATTATTTCGAGGTTTTTCCATTCATTGTTACTTTTAGTAAATAATTTACGAGTTTTAAATAAATAAATAAATAAATAAGTAAGAAAACAAAAACTAAAAAACAAAAATTTCTTTTAATAATAATAATAATAAGAAGAAGAAGGAGAAGAAGAAAAAGATGAAGAATTAAAATGGAGAAGAAAATTAATAGAAAATGAGTAAAATCTTATACATGCGGGTGGTTAAAAGAAAAACAAAACAAAATAAAACAAACAATCGAAAAACTTAAAAAATTTTTTATTTCACTGAAAAAATCATAAATTGAAAAAAAAAAGAAAACTTTGGGAAAAAAATAAAACGAGGAAAAACTGCTTTCGTTCCTGTTCCTGTTGTTGTTTTTCTTATTCCCGTCTTCCTCCTCCCCCTTTTCACTCCCACCCATCTCCTCCCATTCTCGTTTCAATTCTTTACTGATTTTATTTTACTTTATTATTATTATTTCTACATTCGAATTTTAAACCAAAAAAAAAAAATTAAAACGTTATCGAAAGTTAATATCAATGCTGCCAACCGACATGTTATTGTCTTCGTTACCGTTGGTATCATTGCAAACCTGTTGCAAAATTATTTCCGCGGGTTTATGTGAAAAAAATACGAATGGAGGGGATGCGAAGGATGAGACGAACGAAACAAACGAATTAAACATTTACGAAAATCGATTTTATCTCGAATATTTTTTAATAATTAAAGTTTTAATCTAATGATAATAATAATAATATTCTTATATAAGTAATAATGAAAACTTTGAAAATATTTCTTTAACCGTTTGTTCGTTTGTTTTGTTTGTTGTTTCCATAACTTTTTTTTTTTTTTTTTATAATAAAGTTATTCAATGAAATAATACGTTTGTTTGATTATTGAATTTGATATTTTCATTTTGTTAACGGTTGAGTAAATTTTTTAAACTTTAAGAAACAATTACGTATTATCATCATTATTATTATCATCATTATTTTTACGTTTTATCGTTTTTTTTTTGTTTGTTTATTTTTACAAACTCGCGTGGTGGCATTTTTCTTTTTTTTTTCCAATTTTATTATTTAACGTAAAAATTTATTATTATTATTATTAATAATTTAAAAATTACACGTGGGTTTAAATAATAATAATAATAATATTAACAACAACAACAACAACAATAACAAAAGTCTGGGTAACAATTTTTTTTGTTTGTTTTTTGTTTTGTTTAAGGTTTTTTTTTTTAAAGAAAACGCAACGTCTGGAGAGTTTTAGAGTTGTGCGTTTGTTGCATTTTTTTCTTTTTTTTTTCTTCAGTATTTTGTAAAATTTTCCAGCAGCGTGAGGTTGGATTTTTTAAAAATACTTTTTTATAACTTTTTTTCAAGTTTTTGTTTGTTGTTGTTGTTTCATCTTTTTTTTTTTTATTCTGTTATCAATATTTTATCATAATACATATTTCTTTTCTTTTTTTTTTTACTTTTTTACTTCCAAAATTTATTTTTTTACTACGCCGTCGAAACGCGTCAATGATTAACTTTTTAAAAGTTTTTTTTTTTAAATATTTTATTATTGTTTATTTATTTATTAAAAATTTGCATGCGCATGCGCGTGTGCATAAACAAACACCCCCGAAATGAGTTTTTCATATTAAAAAAAAAGGGAATTAATTGAATAATGGGAGTGGCCGGTAACAGTAGAAAAAGTTTTAAAGGGAAATTAAAAGAAAAAAAAAAAAAGTTTTTTAGTTTTGTTTGTTTGTTTGTTTGTTTGTAAAAGTCTTGATTGGATTTTAAATTTTAGTAAAAAAAGAAAAAGAAGAAGAAAAAAAATTTATTTTTTTTGTTTTTTTTTTTTTTTTTTACAATAAAATGAAGATGAGAAGATGAGAAGTAGAAGGAGAAAGGCTCATTTAGTAAAAACCTCAGATTTAAAATATATATATATATGAGAGAGAAAAAGAGTTGCGTGTTGTAAAGAGAGAAAGAGAGAGAGAGAGAGAGCCCGCGAGGAAAAGGTAGAAAAGAAAATAAATTTGAGATTTAGCGAACATAAAGAGATTTTCCATCAAAGAAACTGATCACGTCTCTCATCCATCAAATCTTGATCCAACTTTTCTTTTTATCCGGGAAATTTTTTTTTCCTTCTTTTTTTTTTTTTCTTTTCTTTTTTTTACTCTTTCTGAGTTTTACTTGTTTGATTTTACGCGAGAAAAAAAATGAAAAAAAAAAAAAAAAACATAAAAATTGTGACGAAAATGATAATTTTTCTTTTTTTTCACTCTCCCCCTTCCTCCCCCAATTTTATTTTCGCGCGAAAAAAAAATTTTTCTTTTTATTTTGATTTTGTTGTTTTTTTCCCCCCTTTCTGTCTCTTTTCATCATTTCCACTCCTTTTTTTTTCTCGATTTTTTTTTTTTTTTTACGTTCAAAAAATTTAATTTTTCTTTTTTTATTTAATATATAAACAATGTTTTCATTTTTTTTTTTTTTTTTGTTCTTTGTAGCAGACGACGAGTTTATTTTCAACCAATCAAATTTTTTCAAATTTTCAATTCCCGCGTATTTATTTATTTTATTCCCTCTCCTCCCTGTCACAAATTTTTTTTTTTTTTTTTCATTCTAATTTTTTCGTCTTTCATTTTTTTTTTTTTTTTTTTTTTTTTTTTAAAGTTGGCGATTCTCTTTCGAATTTGTAGATGGCACCACCACCACCGCCGCCACAACCACAACAAACGAATTAAAAATAATAATAATAACTATATAAATTTTAAAACATTTGTTTACGAACGACGACGTAATTTAAATTAACGAAATACGCACACGATACGAACGATGTTTAGGGGAAAAACTAAAGATTTTAAAACTTTTTTACACTCTCATTTTATTTTATTTTCCATCTTTTTCCTTTAACTTATTTATACAACTATCTCTCTTACTTTTTATTACAAATTTTATGTTTGTAATTATAATAAAAATAAATAAATAAATAAATATTTAATAAACTTTAACATAGTTAAGATTATAAATACGTTAAAAAGGAATCGCGTAAACGTTTTAAAAAACATTTTCCGAAAAAAAAACTATTTAAAAACGTGACTTGGAAAAAGTGAGTGTAAAAAAAAAAAAATTACCCGACAACTTAGTAGTAGTAATAATAATAATAATAATAATAATAATAATAATAATAATAATAATAATAATAATAATAATAATTAAATTTTGATTAAGAAACGTGTAAAAGTAAAATATGTTTTTTAAACTTACTGAAAAATTTCTTTAAAAAAAAAAAAAAAAAAAAACGTGTTAAAAAAATGAAAAATTAGATACATAATAAATACATAAATAAATTTTTTTATTATTAATTTAAATATAAATTTTTTTATCATTTTTCACGTGAGTTTTATGGAAACCGGTAAATAAAAAAAAAAAAAAAGAAAATTCGTGCACAAATGTTTTCAACGTTTTTTTTTTTCGTGTTGTCGTTTCTATGTATATATATATATTATTTTGTAAATTTTGTCACGCGATATGTAATAAAAAACATTTGAGAATAAAAAGAGAGAGAGAGAGAGAGAGAGAAAAAAAGCAATAAACAAGAAAATCGTATAAGCTAATGTTAGTCAAAAAGAAAAAAAAGAAAATCAAAGTCAAATATTTGAAAATAAATAAATAAATAAATAAATCGACGGCACATTTGCGGGCCGATAAATTTTCTTGTTTTTTTTTTTTTCGTAATGCTTGTTTTTTTCCACATTTTCCTTTTACCCCCCGCTCCCTGCTCCTCGCCCTCGCCCACGCCCCGTCCCTTCCACGTTTTCCAACGCGTTTTTTTTATCCTACGTTTTTTTAAAAAAAAAAAAAAAAATTTTTAACTTTTCTTCTTTTTCTTTTTCTTCTTCCGCTACCACCATTTTTCTTTCGTTTTTTTTGCCGATTTTCCTATAAGTTAAGTGAGCCTCGAAATCGTTGTTAATTACATTCCGTTGTAAATTTTTTTTTTTTTTCCAGTAGAATTTTCTAGAATCAGGTTCGTTTCGTAAAAAAAAAAAAAAAAAAAAAAAAAATTTAACTTTATGGAACGTGACGAAAAAATATCATTTCGAAATTATTTTATTTTTTTTTTTAAATTTATTTTAGCAACTTTAGTTTAAAAAAAAAAAAAATTTATTACGTTTGGGCGTAAAAGTAAAAAAGGGGAAGGGGAAGGGGGTGGGGGTAGTAATAGAGGGTAATAATTTAAAACAAACAAAAAAAAGTAATAATAAGGATACTAATTTTTTTTCGTTTTGGAATTTATAAAAAAAAAAAAACGGCAACAACAACAACAAATAATTATCATTAACGTTCGCCTTTTTGTTTTTTTCTTATTATTATTATTATTATTATTATTTTTATTATTATTATTATTATTTTTATTATTATTATTATTAATTAATGAGAGGGGTTTTTTTTTTGTAAATTAAATAAATTAATTTTTTTTTTTTTTGCATACATAAAATTAATAAATTACCCTGGTAAAAAAAAACTTTTTTTTAAATTAAATTAATGTAAAACAACATTAGGAAAACAAAAAAAAAAAAAACTATGGCGTCGTAAAAAATAATAATAATAATAATAATAATCGTTTGTACTCGTGCTTGCATTCGATTTTATAGTATGTAATTATTATCATTATCGCCCGTTAATAATAGTAATAATGATAATATTTCATTTTAAAAAACGAATGGAAAATATATTTCGAAATCTTTTTTTTTTTAGAAAACCTTTGATTTTCTCTTTTTTTTTTTTTTAGAGGTTGTAAGTAAAAAAGGAAAAGCAGGTAAAAAAAAAAAATTCCTCGGGGGTTTTTTTGAGGGGTGGAAAAAAAAAGAAAAAAAAAAACTTTTCCACCGGCAACTGACCCGGCTGGCAGTTTTTAAATTTTCTTGTAAATAAGGTTTTTAGGTTGGTTTTTCCTTACTCATAAATTATTCTTTAAAAAAAAAAAAAATTTTTTTCTTTTTTTTTTTCTTCCAACTAAAATTTTATCAATAATTTAAAAACTAATCGGGAAAAACTCTTGTGTGTGCGTGTGTGCGTGCGTGCGTGCACGTGTGTGTGTAAAACGAAAAGTTAACAATAAAAAAAAAATCTTTTTTAATTAAAAAAAAAAAAAAAATTATTAATGTTTTTAATGTCAATTATTAATTCATTATAACAAAAAAAATACGTATTTTTTTTTTAATAACTTTTTACGACTTAATTAAATAATGATAATAATAATAATAATAATAATAATAAAAACTGTCTACGTCATGTTACGTAAATAGACTTTAATAAAAACAAATAATAAAATATTTAAAAAAAATTCAATTTGATTCGATTGTGCAAAAATAAATTTTATTAAAAAAACGTTAACAGTTAATAATAATAATAATAATAATAATTGTGATAATAACAATAATGATAATAATAATAATAAATTATTTGTTTAGATTCGCGTGCGACGACATTAAAAAATTTATTTATTTATTTATTATTGTTATTATTTTTTTTTTTATTCTTTGAAATTTACATCAAAAACCAAAGTTTTTATTTTTTTTTCCCGGGGAGAGGGGGTGTGGGGGAGGAGGGGGTCGGGTTAGGAACGATTATCAATGTCACGTGAGCTTTTTCTTTTTTTTTTTTGTCGTTGGAATTTTCACGAAAGTTTTTTTTTGTTTTCTTGGAAAAAAAAAAAACATTTTCGTGACTTTAGATTTTTTTTTTTTCCTTTACAGGCGACGACAAAATGTAAAAATACATAAAAATTATTATTTGAAAATAAAAAAAAATATTAAGTCGTTATTACGGTTTGGAAAACGTTAAAAAAAAATATTAATTAAAAATATTATTATAATTAAATAACATAAACGTAAGGTTGACGGGAAAAAGGGGGGAGGGAAAGGAGTAACAAAAGATTGCATGCAACCTTTTGATCCTTTTGCCCCCCATTTAAAAACGATTACTAACCTTCGACAACACACATATAATTTTATTTTTATTTTTTTAAATATAAAAGTCGCGAAATCAAATTGAATTTTTATTTTATTTTTTTCGGAACGTCGTGAAATTTACATTTAATTCTTTGTTTTTTTGGGGGGGTGAGGGGGACGTTTCTTAAATTTACTCCCGAAAAAACAAAAAAAAAAAAAACAAACATTCAAACGAATTTAGTAATTTATCGCGAATTGTATTTTTTTTTTAAATTATTTTTTTTAAGAAGACGATCGTTATTAACACTATTTGATACTATTAAAAAATTTTCTTAAAATCCACTTTTTTAAAAAAAGAAAAAAATTTGCACGATTAAAAAATTAAAGATAAAATTAAAAACAAATAAAAAAGTAGGTCATTTAAAATTTTGTTTTTTATGTAATTGGGTATCATCGTTCGTATTCGTCAAAAATTCATTTGAAAATAATTTTTTAAAAAATTTTAACCAATCACCGTCGAGATAAGGGTTATTTAAAATTTAAATGATGCTTCTCGTTTTCATTTTGATTTTGATTTTTTTTTAATAAAAAAAATATTGCAATAAATTTTAAATCGAAATTTAACAAAAAAAAAAAAAAAACGACGACGGAAAAATTTATCAATAAATAATTCAAGTCTCAACAGTTTATATTTAAATCCCCCTTACCCCTTTTCCTCCTCCCTCTCCCTCTCCCCTCCTCCATCTCCCAGCAAAAAAAAAAAATTAAAATTACTTTTTTTTTATATTTTATTTCATTTTATTTTCTTTAGGTAGAAAAAAAAAAAAATAATAATAATAATTAACTTTTTTTTTCTTTTCTTCTTTCTTTTTTCTTCTTCTTCTTTCATGATGAATTTACATTCGTAAAACTTTTTTTTTTTTTTTTTTTTTTAATTTTATTATTTTACGAATAAAAAAAAAAATAAAATAAAATAATTTATGTTTTTTAGAGAGAGAGAGAGAGAGAGAGAGAAAGAGTAAAAAAAAATATTTTATTTATTCTTCACGTTTTCATTTTCTTTTATACAAATAAAACGAGAGGAAAAAAAAATAATGATGATGATGATGATGATGATAATAGAAAAAAATTTATTTTTTAAGTAAAGCTAAAAAAAAAAATACGTGATAAGAATAAATAAAATTAACCGTAAAAAAATAAAAATAAAAAAAACCTTTTGTTAATTGATAATGAAAAACGTTTTATTACAATTAAAATAAAAAAAAAAATAAGCTTTTTGTTATTAACAAATAAATAATAATAATAATGGTAGTCGTGTATAGTCATTTTATTATTTACATAAAGTTTCGTTAATAAAAATTTAAAAAAAAAAACAAGGGAGGGAAATGAAACAAATAAATTTATAAAACAAACATCGCTCAATGTTTATGTTTAGATTGAAAAATATAAATTTATTTTTTTTTAATAATAAATTACGTATATAATATATAATATATTTGAATATATATTATATACTTTCAATATTTTGATTTATATTTAAATGAAATACGATGAGGCGAGAGGGATGGGGGTTGGGGATGGGGGGGAAGACCACATTTGGAACTTATTTAATATAATTTATTGCCAAAGTTTTTCATTTTATTTAAATTGACTGCTGGCTTCATTCATTTATATGAAGAAAAAAAAATTTTTTCTTTTCTTTTTTTTTTTTTCTTGCAAATTGTGTCTAATGGAAAATTTAAATATGGCAAAAGATGACAAAAAAAGAAAAAAAAAGGAAATAAAGAAAATTGAATTTCTATACTAATTACTTTTGATTATAAAATATGTTTTAAAACAATCGGGTTTTGACCCTTTTTTTTGGCGGGAATTTATTACCAAAAGGGCCAATTAGAAAGGCGCCCTCTTTTCACAATCAGATTTATTTAATCAATTTTATCGTTGACGAGAGCCAAATTTTATTTTTTATTTTTTTGTTGTTTTGATGATTATGAACTCGTTTATTTTATTATTTAAATAAAACAATATGGCGGTGGTGGTAATGGTGTTGTCGTCGTCGTCGTGAAATGAAAAAATAAAAAAACGATGAAAATGGGAAAATAAAAGTAGGGGAAGGGGGAATTTTTTTTGAAAATGAAAAACGAACGAAATTTTTATTTGTGTGTTTTGTCAATATTTTTACTCTCCCCACCACCACCATTTTCCCCTTCTCCCCTCTTCACTACCACCCTCGAATTTTTTAAAATTACTTTTTTGTTAAATTTTATTATTATTCGGGTACGTTTGTTACGCTTCGACGACAACAAACGCAAACGCAAACGCAAACGCAAAAAAATTTTTTTTTATTTTATTTAATATAAAAGACATTGTTTCAAACTTACCTAACGTGCCTGTAGGGGTGAAAAGCTGCAGGGTTGTCTTGATTAGAAAATTTAGGTAGAGAGCTTTGTAAGACAGCCAAGCGGAACACTAGCAATAAACTTAAAGAAACAAAAACTTTTGCCGCTCTCCTGGAAAACTGGAGAGTTTCTTCGTTCCATTTTAATTTAATAGCAGATCTAAAAGAAAAAGAAAAAAATTTATATATTTATATATATAATTTCGCCTTTGGTTTTTTTTTTTTGTAAATCTCGGCAAAATTTTTTTTTCCTCCCCATTCGAAATTAAAAACGTGGATAATTTTTCATCACTTTTAACAAAAATCCGCAATGAGCTCTCTTTCCCCTTCTCTCCTCCGCTCATTACTCTTTTCATTTATAAAAAGCGTGTGTGGAAAAGTTTTCTAAAAGTTTTCACGTTTTTTTATTTTACAAAAAAAAAAAAAAGAAAAAAATTAATTTTTTTTTTTTCCACGTTTTGTAATTGGTCATTAACCGTTTTGAGGTTTATTGTCGAATCAGCAGTCTGTTGTAAAAGCCTTAAAAAGCTCAAATTTTCAAAATGAAAGAATTTTTTTTTTTTTACTTTCTTTCCCCCCCTCTCTCTCTCTCTCTCTTTCTCTCGTTTGGCGATTCTATTCATTCATATTTTTCTCTTTCTCTCTTTCTCTCTCTCTCTCACGTTGGTATTAGTTTTGGGTTGTTACAAGAGAAGAAGAACCTTTTTCAAAATTAGCTTGCTTTAAAGGGTAAAAGCCTCTGAGAGATGAGGTCATTAAGAGACTCATTTAATAGAATTTAAATTATTAACGTATAAAAGTAAATTATTATAATTAATTTTCATGATCCAGATTTTGGTAGATATGATGTTGGTCCCCGTGTTTTTTTTTTTATTTAATGGAGAAAAAGGGGAGGAGAGTGAGTCACATGACATAAATGTAATTAAAAGCTTAGAAAATGTTTTTGTGTGTGTTCGTGTGTGAGTGTGTGCGAGGTCGTTCATCCTCTCCCAAACTCTCCGGATTACCTGGAGTTTGATTTATTTTTTAAATTAAATTTATTATTATTATTATCATTAATATTAATTTTGGGGTTAAATTATAAAATATTATAATAAAAAATTATTACTATTATTATTATTAAAGCGTCAATTTTTTATGCGATAAAATTTATGATAAAACCGCTAGCTAGTAAATTAAAATTCGATGTTTTTTTTTGGTCTTTTTACCCTTAAAAGTTTTTTAAATCCTCGTTTTAATTCAACAACAACAACAACAAAAACAACAAAACTATCGTCTGCTTTTTCGTATTAATAAATTAATATTTATTAAAAAAACAAAAATTTATTAATAAATAGATTCGTTGCGTCGTAATTTGACCTTTGATTTTAAATTTTATCTCGTTTGTAAAAAAAAAAGTTTTTCTTCTTTTTTTTTTTTTGACAGGCTTTGAGAAAAGTTTTTAAACTCGTAAGAAACTAAAATGTATTTATTAACAAAGGAATTGACGAGAGAGAGAGAGAGAGAGGGAGAAGGTCACGTGATTGATGGTGTAAAACGTGACCTCCTCGTCAAAAACATGTCAAAAACAATAACAATAATGGCGTCGTCATCGTCGTCGTTCTTTTTTTTTTTTTTACGTAATAATTTCCGATATTTTTTTTTAAATGAATGAATGAGAGATTTAAATAAGTTACAATAATAATAATAATAAATAAATAAAAAATAAATACGCGGTTAATAATAATAAAAAATGGAAAAAGGAGGAGAATAAAAAATAAAAATGATTTGAAACGATCACACAATCTCATAATAAGAATTACACGGTTTTTAAATAAAAAAAAAAAAGAAAAAATGATATAATGCAAGATATTAAAGTTGTTTATACATAAAAAAAAAAATAATAATAATAATAAAAGTATATATATATTTAACAATAAGCGAAACATAAAAATGAAAGTTACCTTTTTATTGAGTGCCACGATTTGTAAAAGTCGTAGCAAATGTTTAACAAGAGAGCCATTATTCCAGTTTCTTTTGCCAGCATGGAAAAAGCTGCCAAAGCGATGCTGCTCCAAACGTAAGATTTATTCGATTCTCTGAAAAAGCACACAGAAAAAAAAAATAAGAAGTAGAAAAAGAAGTAGAAAAAGAAGAAGGAAAAGATGAAATGATTTCTCGTGTGAAAAAAAATGAAAAAAAAAAAAAAATCAAGGGAAATTCGTCTTCTTCTTTTTCTTTCTTATAGATTTTTCCTGCTCCCCACTCTCCCCTTCCTCTTCTTTTTTTTTTAGTTTCATTTTCTTTTTATTAAAAATTTCTTCTTTTTTTTTTTATTTTCTTTTGTTTGAAAACCGAATAAAAAAAAAGAATAATAATAATAATAATAATAATAATAATAATAATAATAATAATAAAAGCCAACGGCCATAGCGTGCTGGTCACACCGGTTCCCGTACGATCACCGAAGTTAAGCAGCATCGGGCGTGGTGCAAACTTGGATGGGTGACCGTCTGAGAACGCCACGTGCTGTTGGCTTAAAAGAGCAAAAAAAAAAAATGAGAACAAGACAAAGTAAGAACCAAAAAACAAATCTTGTTCTACTGTCGACCTGAGGCAGCTCGACGAGAACGTAAATTTCACTGCTTCTGACCCTGGCCACTCCAAAGATGTTAGTCACCGGAGCCCAGTTCAGGAGACAAATCGTTCCCATCGAAAAAGACGGACTCAGGAAGACCTTCAAGAATTGATGTGGTGCTATCTTATAATAAGTGGCACCACCGAAATTCGAGTATTTGTCCCTAAGGAATCGGGTAGAAACCTCGGATAAATACTTAAAAACTCCGACAAGTAGCCTTGTCGTGTTTAATGGTGGATAATAATAATAATACGAAGAAAAAAAAAAGTATCGAAAAATTTTGACTCTTTCTCTTTTTTTTTTGTTAGAATAAAATTTATTTACATTAATACTTATTTGATTTTGAATGTTTTTACTGTCGGTTAAATGTTTTTTATATAAAGGAATTGTTTTAAAAGGAGGGCGGGGGCAGGGCGGAATGTGGGAGGTAGAGGGAAGACATCAAAACGAAAAAGAAAAAAATTTTACGCGTCGTTTGTGGTGGGGAAAAAAAATTATTCTCGGTTTCCGATCAATAATTCAACGATGAACATTTATTAGTTTATTATTATTATTATTATTATTATTAGTATTATTATTATTATTATTTGTATTTGTTTGTTGTTTGCACACAACTGAATCGCCAAAGGATTCGAAACAATAAACAAACAAAAGTTAAAACAATTAAAGGAATGTAATGAATGAAGGAAACTGTGTGGGCGATTGCGAAGGTTGTGGTGGTGATGGTGGTGGTGGTGGTGGTGACGATTATGACAAAGAGGTTTGAACCGTTCCAAATAGTCACGTGATTTTATTTTTGAATGTTTGTCGGTTGGATAGACACGTAATCATTCATAAATGTCGATTAGAAATTGGTTGAGTCCATATCGGGTTCAATCAGGTAGTTTTTATTCTTTTAACAATACCAAATTTACGTCAATCAATCAATAATTTTGTCGTGTGTAAATAGTTTAACTTTATATCCGTTATAATATGTATAATAGTTTAATCTTCATATCCGTTTTGATTTTTTTTCAAATAGTTTTTAACATTTTTTTTTTGTTTTATGGAAAATTATAATTTCATAACTTACGCCCAAAAAAATTTATGTTTGAATCATAACTAGTAGAAAGTAAAAACAAAAAAAAATGTGGAAAACGAATTTCGGTCTATAATTCTCTGACTTTTCGTTATGAAAAACAAAAACAAAAAAAAAATTATGCGAATAATTACAATGGTAATTTGCTGTCGTCGAAAGGAAATGGCGGATTTATCGTTTTGTTTCCGGTTCGTTTCCCCTTCCTTTAAAATTAATTTTTTCATTTTTTTTTTTTGGTTCGATAAAAGTAAAAAAGTTTTTTAACCCACAACCGCACAAGGTGTAGTTTTTTTTTTTCGGTACAGTGTTTTATTACGTTAAAACGGACCGTAATTAAAAAATTATTATCATTATATTATATTCGTGATAAAAATATTAAAAATGGCGAGTTTAAAAAAAAAAAAATTTTTTTATAACTTTAAAGTAATAAATAAAATTTTTTTACCGAATAAAAAGGAAAAAGTTGGTAACCTTAAACATAATCCACGTTTAAAATGTGCCAATTTAATTTTTTTTTATAAAAAATTTTAGTCGCGTTTTTTTCTTTATTCCCCGCCTTT
>NW_002987260.1:570592-591436 GCF_000006295.1 Pediculus humanus corporis | reverse complement strand
CGTCATTTGCGTATCTGGGCATTCAAAACAAAAAAAAAAAAAATAAAAATGGCTTTTCTTTTATTTCTTAATTGGAAAAATTCCAAATGAAAAAATTTCCTTCTCTTCTCTTCCCTTCCTTTTCTTTTCTTTTCCCTTCCCTACCCTACCTTCCTCCTCCCTCACATTAACCTTTTTTTTCATCTTCTTCTTCTCCTTCTCCAGGCAGGCATTTAATGTCCTAAATAATTTCTTTTTCGATATATTTTGATCCACTATTAGCGGGTGTGACGAAAATTTGTAAATTTTTTCTTGTATAAAACAAAAAATGGCGGATAAAAGTTTAACGTAATGATAATAATAATTTTTGAATTTATTGTCAAACGGTGAAAAGTTTAAATAAGGTAGTAATAATAATAATAATAAATAAAAAAAGTCAAAACGAAAATAAATAAATAAACGTAAGAAAAGAAAGAAAGAAAGAGAGGAAAAGGGAGAGAGAGAGAGGTGGGGAGGGGGCAGATAAAAAGAAAGAAAGAGAGAGAGAGAAAGAGAAATTTTTTCAAAAATAAAATTCATAATTGTTTCCAATTTTATTCATTACGACATGAAAAAATTGTGGAAAGAAAAAAAAAAGAAAAGTTTTTCTTTTTTTTTTTTTCTTTGTTAAAATAAAGAAAATTAAAAAATAAGAAAAATTTTACAGTGTTGCCATACCGACGTTACGTAATTACGTACGTAAAATAAATATTAAAATATAAAAAAAAGGAAAAAAAGAAAAAAAAATTCCTTTGTTCGAAAAAATAAATTTTTTTTTTCTTTTTCTTTTTTTTTTTTTTTAAATATTAAACAAATTTGATCACTTATTATTATTATTACTATTATTAACGTTAACTTTGTTTAATAGATTAAATAACAGTAACGAGGAATAATAATAATAATAATAATAATAATGACGAAAGCATAATTTTTACTCCTTAGGGTTATTTTAGTGAGAAGAACTTTACCAAAAGATTCTCTCTCTTTGTCTCTCTTTATTTCGCCTTTGACATTCTACTTAATATTATTATTAAATTATTTATTATCATTATCATTAAATTATTTGATATAAGAATAAAGAAAGAAGAAGAACGGCGATGAAGTTTTAAGTTTTTCGCGGTCTTAGTAAAGAAGAAAAAGAAGAAATATATGATGACATAAGAAACAAACAGAAAATTTTCAAAAAACACCAGCCCCCCCTTGAAATTTTTCTTTTAAAAACATTTCAGGGGTTCGATCATGTATCGAAATGCATATTAAAAAAAGTGGGGAGGTGGGGAGCACGTTATGTATTAAGAAATTTTTAAATATGCGTTTATTAAACTTAAATTAAATAAAACATATTTTTCGTGGTTGTTGTGCGTGTTCGTGTTTCGTTTGCGAATGTTGAATAAAAACAAACAAAAATTTTCTTTTTTTTTTTTTTTGAAGGGGAGGGGAGATGATGTAAAAAGTGTGAAATGGTTTTACCCTAGAGGAGACAATAGAAAGAAAAAAAAAAGTGATATAGTCTATAAATATAGCGTTAATGTCATGGTTTGAGGTATATAAAAAGCTGGCGAGTAAAAAATTTATTAACCGACTTAACGCATTCCATTGTCATCGTGTGTGTTGTAGTAGTAGTAGTAGTCCCTTAAGGGATTTTTTTTACGTGCGTGGGTGCGTGCGCGTGTGCGTATAAAAAGAAAAACTTTTGGATTATATTCACTTCCGCCAAAAAATTTATTCACGTTTTTTTTTTGTTTTGTTTTTTCTTATTTAAAATCCTTACGTAATTTTTTTTGTCGTCGTAATCAACGTGGCGAATAAAAATAAAAACAAAATTAAAATTTTTTTTTTTTTTTTACACGCGCGTTTGAATTAAATAAAAAGAAAGAAAGAAAGAAAGAAAGAAAGGAAAAAAGGAAAAAAAAAATACGCATTGTGTAGCGTAGCGTCATAAATCATTAAAAGGAAAAAAAAAAAAAAAGGACGAAAAAATGAGTGGGAAGGTTGGGGGTAGGAGGGGAGAGAAGAGGGGGCGGGGAGAAGGCGGGAGAGGAAAGGGTGAAAATAAAAAAAGGACTAAAAAATAAAAAACAATTTACGTTATTCGGGGAGGATTCACAATTTGATATCACGAGCAATTTACCAAATTTAATTAGTCTTTGCTTCGTTTAAAATAATTGACATTTTGGAAAACGTTTAATTTTCCGTAAAAAAAAAAAAAAAGGCGGCGTCGTCGACGTTGACGTCATCGTTGTCGGCGGCGTCGGCGGCGGCAACGCCGTCTATTAAATTTAATTCGAATCCGCCATTACAGTAAAAAAAAAAAAAAAAAAACGAAAAAAAAAAAGACAAAAATCGAATAAACGCCCTAATTATTATTATTATTATTATTTAAAAAAAAAAAGAAAGAAAATTCCTGGTTCATTAAATAATTTTTACGCTGTGTAAACAAAAAATAATTATTTTTGGCGGGAAATAATTTTTAAAAAAAATTTTAATGTTTATCTTGTGAATGACGTATTAAAATAATAAATAAATAAATGAAAAAACTAACCATTAAAAACGTTTTGTTTTTTTATATAATAATAATAATAATAATAATAATAATAAAATTTATTTATTTTGTTTTTTTTTTACTTTGTATAAAAAGTAAATTTACGCGCGCACGCACTCACGCACGCACGTACATTAGGATAATATTTTTAGTTTTAACGGTTTTTTTTTTTTGTTTTTAAAACTAAAAAAAAAAAAAATAAAAGATAAAAGTCAGAAATAAATTTATAACTTTTATATACTAACATCAATTATTTAAAAAAAAAAAAAAAAAAAAAACGTTTTGTTTTCAACAGATTTTTTTTTTTTATATAATTTTTATCAAAATGATTTAACGTTCGGATGTATTTAACGTTCGCGATGTACGTGCGTGCGTACGTGCGCACGTGCGCGCGTTCATCTGTTTGTGAAAACGCGCGATTACAGTCAAAAAAAAAAAAAAACGTGTTAAACAAACCGCCTAAAACGAAAATTTAAAAATATTTTTTTTTAAACGAAATTTACGGAAGAAAGTAATAGTAAAAGAAAATTGATGATGATGATGATAATAATGATGATGATTATTCCTTATTTTAAAATTTAACGGAAAAAAAATTATTAATAATAATAATATCGTCGAAACGCGCGTTTTATTTGTTTATTCAAGAGTAAATAAATAAATAAATAATTTTTTTTTTTAACGCTTGATTTAAGCGTTAAAAAATTTTTTTTAAATTTAATTTTAACGGTCCGACAGCCGCCATATTGTTTTTTTTCTGTCTTTCTTTCTTTCTGTTTTTGTCTTTCTCATTTTACTCTCGTTTTAGAAATCTTTTTATTATTATTATTATTATTATTTATTCTCAATGAATTTGGTATTAAATTTTTATTAAGGACAAACTATTGTATTACTTTTTTACTCTCGTGAGAAAACAATAATAATAATAATAATGATAATGATAATAATTAATTTCGATTCGGTGAAATTTTAAACTTTGGAAAAAAAAAAAAACGAAAAAAAAAGATAGAATGAAAGAAAGAAATTAATAAATTCTAATTAAAACTCTTTTAAGTTTACAATAAATAATAATGATAATAATAATAATAATAACGTTTCTTCGTTATATTTATTTTTTTTTTTTTTGACGGTGAAAAAAACAAAAAAAAAAAAACGAGAAGCTGACAAAGCGAAGTGAAAAAGAAAAGAAAAAAAAAAAATTTGTCACAGACAATTAAAAACGGTGGAAAATTGAAAAAGCTCAAAAAAAAGGATAAAAGGAAAAAAAAGGAAAAAAAGGAATGAAAAAAAAAAAAAACAAAAGAGCAAAAAAAAAAAATTTTTTTTTTCTTTTTCCCTTTTTTTTTTTTTTTTTCATCAACGGTTTAAAGATGAATAGATGAAAATAGTTAGATAAATGATTGCACGAATAGATAGATAGATAGATAGGTAGATGATTAATAATAATAATAATAATAATAATAATAAATTCAAGATTGATGGTATCGATCATGAAAATTAAACAAACGATTCAAGACAAACAAACAAAAGAAAAGAAAAGAGTTTTAAAATAAATTTTTCAATTTTTCAATATTATTTTTATTATTAATAATTCAAAAAACGATGACGTATTAATAAATAATTAATTAAGTAATAATTTAAAAAATAAAAAAACTCACTCGTGATAAGAAAGAAACGATAAGAGAAAAAATACGCAGGCTAATACATCGGCACGTCCAACGATTCCAGTTACCTGAAAAAAAAAAAAAAAGTTTTTCAAAATCAATTTGGTGTGTTGTAAAATTTGCTGCTAAAGTTTAAAAAAAAGAAAAAAAATACTTTTTTCTCTCTCTCTCTCTCTCTCTTTCCTTTCTCTCTCTCTCACACTCGCTCGCCTTTCTTGCCATTTAAAACTTTGTTAAATAGAAATTATTGCTCAAATCTCTGTTATTTGTCGAAACTTATAAAGACGAGAAAAAAAAAAGGAAAAAAAATTTTTTTTTTTCACACTACGTGCTTACGCACACACACACACACGTACACGCACACGCATTCACACACCCTCCTCGTGCAGACGACGTTTTAAAAAAAACTTTAAAAACTCCGAATCATGTAAGTTTTTTTATTATCACTATTACTTTTTTTTTTTTAATCGTTCAATTTAAAATCCATTCGCGAACAAACACAAACACAAACAACAAACAAGCGAACACAAACATTTTGTACATTACCCTAAATAAATATTAATTAATGCGTTTCAAATTAAATATTTTATTAATAAAAAAAAAAAAGGAGAAATTTATTTTTCACTTTTACGAGCAAAAAAAAAAAAAGGGACCGAACGATCGACCAATAAAAAAAACTCTCTCACGCGTACGTTCGATATACGTGTTTGTTTTTTTTTTAAAAAACATATCGTTCCCACGTTTAACTTACGTAATTAAAATTCTTATTATGATTTTTTTAGTTTCGTTTTTTTTTTTTACGTTAAAAAATTAAAAAAAAATAAAAATAAAAATCTCGACGATAAATTTGCCGTGTAAAAACACAAATCGTGAGTACGTGTTTGTTCGTTTGTTTGTTTCAAACAATTTTAAAGGTTGGTAGTACGGAATTTTATTTTTAATTTAATCTTATTATTATTATTAAAAGAAAATAAAAGTGATTTCTTACAAAAAAAAAAAAAAAGATGAACTCTCAAGTAGGATAAAATTTTTTTTTCATTAAATAAAAATTAAAAAGTGTTCATTACGAACCATTCAATGAATGAATGACTTAAAGTCAGTGAGTCATTGAATGGAAAAATTTTACCTTTGAAAATTTATTTACTACTAGTTTATTAATTTAATTTTTTTCGCTTTTTTTTCGCTTTTTTTTATAATTCAACGACCGAAAACAATTTACGAGTAAAATATTTTTAAAGTGGTTGTAAAAAAAGGGGAAGGGTGATATTGAATTATTTCGAGTTTTTTTTTTTTTTTAGTACGTGAGTGAGAAAATGTGCGTGTGTATGTGTGTGTGCGTGTGTGTGTTATAATATAAAACGCGTGTAAGTTTATGACTTGAAAAAACTTTGGAAAAATTTCCATTTTATGTTTATTTTTTCTGCCTCTCTTTCCACACACGCATACATTTTTTCACTCGTTTTTTTTTTTTTTTAATCTGCCTCTTTTATTCCCACCTTTTTTTTTTTTTTCAAAAAAAAAACAAACAAACAAACCTTGTTTTATTTTTTTTGGAGGAGGGGAGAGAGGTGGGAGAAAGAGAGGGGCAAGAAAAGTTTTTTTTTTTTTTTGACTTTTATGCAGTCGGTGGCAATATTCACATTCACGTCTGTCAAGTTTAGATAATTTAAAAGATCAGAGTTTTCCTTTGGGAAAAAATAAGTGAACGTATTTCTTTTTTTTTTTTGTATAAAATACAAATTCCGTTTTTCATTCCGTGTTTTTTTTTCCTTTTTTTTCCTCCTTTTTTTTCCTTTTTTTTTTGTATTTGAGACAGTTAACATTTCGTTTTAAACAAGAAAACCGAATTTTCCGCGTTATTTCCATTTAAAATAAATATTTATAAATCTCTTTTTTTTTCCTTTTTCTTTCCCTCTTTTTCTTTCTCTCTCTCTCTCCCTCCTTCTTTTTTTTCCTTTTTATTTTATTTTTTCATTCAAAGGGGAAAATAAAAATAAAAATGACTTTAAAATTTTGGGACCCAAAAAAAAAAAAAAAGAAAAATTGTTAAATATTCAATAAAAAAAAAAAAAAAGAAAAAAACATTCGTTGGTTGTTTAAACCGTATAATTTAAATCGTATAAAAAAAAGCGAAAATTCTTTTTACGCTCCTGATATTAAACTTGTCTAAATTGTTTTCACATGACTTTTTATTTTTTTTTTTTTTTGTACAAAAAAAATGAAAAAAAAAAAACGTCTTGAAAAATCATCCGTTTGACATTTTTACCGATTTTTCCTTCCAAAAAAAAAAAAAAATTGTTTTTAAAAGATTAAAAAATTGTTTGTTGAATTGTAAATAATTTTTGAGAGTTGTCTGATGTGATACAAACAAACAGACAGGCAAACGAACAAACGCTTTACCGTGTTGTCATGTCAACAATTAACGACAGGAAAATATTTCATTTCAACGGGGGGAAAAAAAAAATTTTTTCTAAAATTACAAAGGTCGCGTGATAACGATGATGATAAATAATAATAATAATAATAATAATAATAATAATAATAATAATAATAATAATAATAATAATAATAATAATAATAATAATAATAATAATAATAATAATAATAATAATAATAATAATAATAATAATAATAATAATAATAATAATAATAATAATAATAATAATAATAATAATAATAATAATAATAATAATAATAATAATAATAATAATAATAATAATAATAATAATAATAATAATAATAATAAAATTTTCATTATTTCTCTTTTGTAATACACGGGTATCGAACCAAAAAAAAAAAAAAAAAAGTTAAAAGGTTCCAGAAAAGTTTTTTACGGTTCTTCTTTCGCTCCTTGAAAAAAAAAAAAAAAAAAGAAGAAAAATGATAAAAAATTTTCTCATTTTCTCATGCATATCAAATGTCTGTCGGTTCATTAAACTTCAACTAAAAAAAAAAAAAAATTTCCCCTCCTCCCGCCCCGCCCATTTCCACAACCTATTTCTTTTCCTCCTTTTCGGCGCTTTCTCCTTCCTCCTCTACCACTCCCACCCCCTTAGATCTCATTTCTTTTTCACAAACGAAATCAAATTGGTTTCATTCAAATTAAATTGTTTTCTGATTTTTTTTTTTTTATTTCATTCGATTCGTTTTTAAATAAATTTTTTTTTTTTTATATATAATTGACTGTCGTCATTGTCGCGTGTATTAATAATTATGACGACAGCAGGTTTTTCACTGTCGGATCGACAGAAAGAGAGAGAAAAAAAAACAGAAAAGAAAAAAATTAATTAATAAAAAAAATTATTTATAAATTTATTTTTATAAACAAACGTAATAATACCGGGGAGATTTTAAAAAAAATTTTATTCCGTTGTAATCAAAATATTTTCCCTGATATAAAAAGGATTTTAAATTGTAATGTACTAGTAATAATAATAATAATGATAATGATAATACAAGCAGAGAGGGGAAAGGAAAAAAATAAGCATTTTTTTTTTTTTTTTAAACTCTGTAGAGTATTTATTTAATCCTTTTTTAATCCTTTTTTATTTTTGTTTTTTTTATTTCTTTTTTTTGTAACGAATATTTTTTTAACGACGAATAAAATCGAAATTATTAATTAAAAGAAAATGGGGGAGTTTTTTTTTTTTTTTTTTTGAAATATACTTACCGCTTCCGTGTGAATCGGGTGAGCGGCAAACAAGGCCCCGGCGGTGGTAGCAAATTCAGGTTCTAATCCGACGACAGTAAAACAAACTCTCGTGAATAAAATAGAAGCAACAGCGTGAAGAATGATGTTACATATGTGAAACCAAGCAGATTCGAGTCCGACAATTGCATGAGTCGCTCTGTAAAACAATTTAAAAAAAAAAAATTTAATAGAATAAAAATTAGACTCTGGTGAGTCAGCAGAATGAAAAAAAAAGGTGAAAGAAATATTTTGTAGAATGGAAAGGGAGTGCGTGAAATAAGAAAAGGAAAAAAAGGAAAAAAAAAGAAAAACCTTTTGTGCTACGAAAAAAATGAAAGAAAGAAAGAAAAAAAGAAAAAATTTTCACGTGTTTCGAAACCTTTACCAAGTTTTTTCTTTTTTTCTTTTTTTTTTTGAACGGGAGTCAAATCTTTGGGGGTCTTTTGAGCACATAAGCAATCAAAAAAAGAAAATTGAATTTTTTCGATCGTTTTTTTTCTTTTTTTTTTCAGGTTCTACTTAAAATTATTCGATAAATTCAGGTTTTTTTTTTGCTTTTTTAATAAATTTATTTATTGATTTTCAATATTTCGATTGTTTTTTTTTTCTCGTATTCGTCGTTGTTATATTATGAATTATTACCTAAAAGCAGAAGAAAAAAGTGCGTGGTAGTAAGAGAGAGAGAGAGACCAACGCCCAATAATTGACGTAAAATTTTTAAATTTAATAATAAAAAAGGAAGTAAAAAAAAAATTAAAACGAAAATATTTCGTGTCATTATTAAATAAAAACTAATAATAATGATGATGATAAAGATGATGATGGTAATAATAATAATTAAACACGTTTAATAAATATAAAATTATTTTTTCTCTGTTGTGGATCGATAATAAAAAAAAATAATGATAATGATTCTTTATTTAAACAATAATTAATTTAAATGAGTTATGAAATGAATTCCGATACGAAATATCGTCTGCTAACATTCAATGACAAATTCTTTAATGTGCCTGTGAATGTGTGTGTGTATATAAAGATAGTAAAAAGGATTAGAAGATTAAAAGTATTAAAATTCTAATAATATAATAATCGTAACAAAACTTATATTTGAAAATTTTCCGAGTTCGCGCGCGCGCGCGTGTGAGGGTGTGTGCGCGTGAAAGCATCAATTCGTTAAAGAAGTGCAAATTCCGATTGATATTATTTATGTATTTATTTATTTGTTAATTGAATACTATAGAATTTTTTTTTTTAATTTTCCTTCCATTCTTGTTATTCCTTCCACTTTTTTTTTTCCACGCACGCCATTTTTTTTTTTTTTCCAAACTTACGCTAATTCGAATCGATTCGAAAAAGTGAAAAAAAAAGCCGTTAAGAAGATTTTTACGTCAGAATTATCATTATTATTTCTTTTTTCCACTCTCACACAGCCATCTCGAATTTTTTTTTTTTTTACTCTAAGAATTGATTAATGAGGATTCACTAATGCTTTTGACTTTGGTTCATTTAGCAACAAAATATCTCAGTCTCTCTCTCTCTCTCTCTCTCTTTTTCTCTTTCACTCTTTCTCTCTCACTCACTTAAAAAAAAAGATGTCAAAATGTGAAGGAAGTTAAAGAGTGAAGATAAGCTTCTTCGTAACAAAATCTTTTTTTTTTTCTTTTTTTATCTTTTTGTGGTCATTAAATTTTTTTCATACTTTTCACTTTTTTTATCACGACAGGAAAGATTCTCGAAAAATCCCCTCCCTCCCTCTCCGCCCCTCGTTTCAGCAGACGATTCATTTACCAATTAACGGGAAAAAAAATTAAAATAATAATAAAAAAAAAAAAAAACTTGCGTGTAATAAAATGGAGGAGAATGTGAGAGTTCGTTGAACTTTTTTCGCATGACCTTGAAAAAAAAAAAACAAACGAAAAAATTTTCATTCATGTTTCCTTTTCCCCCTTCCCTCTTCCTTCCACACTTCCGCTTTTATTTTATATAAAACGAGTTGAAAACAATATTTGACGTGTTCAATTTATTATTATTATTATTATTATCCACCATTAAACACGACAAGGCTACTTGTCGGAGTTTTTAAGTATTTATCCGAGGTTTCTACCCGATTCCTTAGGGACAAATACTCGAATTTCGGTGGTGCCACTTATTATAAGATAGCACCACATCAATTCTTGAAGGTCTTCCTGAGTCCGTCTTTTTCGATGGGAACGATTTGTCTCCTGAACTGGGCTCCGGTGACTAACATCTTTGGAGTGGCCAGGGTCAGAAGCAGTGAAATTCACGTTCTCGTCGAGCTGCCTCAGGTCGACAGTAGAACAAGATTTTGTTTTTGGTTCTTACTTTGTCTTGTTCTCATTTTTTTGCTCTTTTTTTAAGCCAACAGCACGTGGCGTTCTCAAACGGTCACCCATCCAAGTTTGCACCACGCCCGATGCTGCTTAACTTCGGTGATCGTACGGGAACCGGTGTGACCAGCACGCTATGGCCGTTGGCTTTTATTATTATTATTATTATTATTATTATTATTATTATATTATTATTATTATTATTATTATTTGTTACGTAACACAAAAGGAAAAGTTACTGGACAAACGAACAAAATTTCAAATGGTGGTGGTGGTGGTGATGGCGGGGATGAAATATCACCGTAATAATAATAATAATAATAATAATAATAATAATAATTCTTTTGTAATAAGTTTAATAGAAAATTGAATTGTTTACTGAGCGGATATCAGGCAAAAAAAAAAAAAAGGAGAGGCTAATTACTTTCAATTTATATGTTTCGTGTCGTGTAATTTGTCGTGACCTGTCGCACAATGCACGTGCACGCATCCACCGACACACACACACAAGCACGCGCCCGCACACAGGCGGTGGTAATTAAATTTAAAACCTTCAATTTCCCTTAGTCAGAATAATAATTATTCTAGTACTTTCCTCTTTTTTTTTATTAATTTTATTATATTTTTTTTTTACATTTATTTATTTATTTATTTTTGTCTATCATCATCATTATTTTTTTCTAAAGGCACGTTAGATTTTTTCGAGCCTTTTTCAATAATATCGAAATACAATAACAAAAAAATTTTTTTTTTTTTTTTGTAAAAATTGTATCGGATGTTGTTTTACGTGTATTTTTTTTTCTTTTTTTTTATCAGGGGAAAATAAAGAAAAAAAATGGCGATTATTTTTCTTTTTCTGCCATTTAAAAAAAAAAAAAAAAAAAAAAAAGACCTCCTCCTAAAGTTTTATTGTGGTATTAAGTGTGGGCAAATTTCCAATCGGGCCCTCATGCGGTCAAAAACTAATTTCCCATTACGTAATTTTTTTTCTTTTATTTTGCTGTTGGCAAAATTAAAAGAAACCGACAGTAAATTTAAAAAAAAAGAAAAGAAAAAAAGAAATAAATTTTTTTTTTCTTTTGCTGTTGTTTTACCGACCGGAAATTTTATTTATAATAATAAATAAATGGAATAAAAAAAATAAATAAAATATTTGTGTTGATGTTTTTGTCATTGAATTCTTACGACACGATCATTAAAAAATTATCTGAAGGCTCCCCCCTCCACGCCCCTCCCCGTTACGATTTATTTAATCTCCGTTGTGATAAAAACTTAAAAACTCATTTTTGGAGAAGAAGAAGAAATGAAAAATAATTACGTTTAATAGATGGTGACGATGATAATAATAATTAAATTATCAATTATCGAAAATTAAAAAAAAAAAAGAAAAAAAAAAGATGGCGCCGATTTTTGAGTTTCGCAACGAAAAGTTTTTTAAAATATCCACCACCTGTTACAAGGTATAATAACGAGGAGGTTTTTATCAAAATATGTTGTTATCATTATTAATATCTGATAATTTCGATTATGAAAATAAAATATATTTTTATACGAATTGCGTTTACATGAGAGAAAGCGTGACGTGGAATTAATTTTTGTTCGCGAGGGAAATTTCTAGAATATTCGGTTGGTATTTGTGAGATAATAATAATAATGAAGAGGTAATTTTTTAAAAAATGTCTGATTACGTTTTTTTTTAATTAATTTTTTTTTTCTTTTTTCCGGTTCGAAATTTTTTTTTGAATTCTTAAACCCGAAATCCTTTCTCTCTCTCTCTCCCTCTCTATCTCTCTCTCTTTCTCCATTAAAGGAAAACCTTTTGTGAAAGGAAAAAAAAAAAAAAAGAAAAAAAAAGGAGAAAAAAATATTTTACCGGCTGTTAAAATTTTAAATGACATTTAGAATTCCGGTCGTGGTTCCTGTCATTTTAAATGACCAAAATGAAATTTTTTTCTCCTTTTTTTTTTCCTTTTTTCCTTTTTTTTCTTCTTTCTTTTCATTCACGAAAATAATAATAATAATGATAAAAACAAAAAAAATTTTAATAAATATTTTTTTTTTGTCTTCTGCTTTGTTGTTTTTTTTTTTTGTTATTTTTAAAAAAAATAAATCGATGTAAAGTTTTTTTTTTTTTTTTTAATTTATTTTCCGGTTGTCAAATTTGTGGTTTTTAGTTGGCATAAGTTTTATTTTTTTATTTTTATTTTTTTACCACTCCTCCTTTCTCGCTTTCTCTTCCCCTAAACCTCCTCCTCCTTCTCATAAAAAAAAAGATAATAATAATAATAAAATTTAAAAAAAAAAAAAAAAAAAAAGACGTTACGACCACTTTACGAAATTTATTTCTGACCGTTTGTTTATTTATTTATTTATTTTTTCGTTGCTGGTGTTTGTCGGTTTGATTTTTTTTCGGTCGGTGGGGCGGCGTTTTTGAGGCGGTATACGAGGCGGTTTACGTGGCGGCGTCCACGTAAAATTTTATTTTTTTAAATTAAAAAGATAAAAAAGAAAAAAAAAAGATGATGATTACGACGATGAGATTAATATAAATATCATACCGAGTCTAAATTTTTTTTTTTTTTAATAAATAAAAATTTTTATAAATTTTGTTGTTGTTTGTTGTTTGTTTTTTATCTCGACCGAGTGTAAAATTAAAAAAAAAAAATGAATTTAACGTTTATACGGTTGAAATCTCACGTAAATAAATTAAATTTCAAAAATGTAGCAAAAAAAAAAAAAAAATTTATTGTTTGCTTTAACCGAAAAACAACAACAACAACAACGACAACAACACGGACAACACGATAAAATAAAATAAAAAAAAAAAATTTAAATAATTTAATTGAATTAATAAAAAAAAGAAAAATAAAAATTTTTAATTTTTTTGATTAGGTTTTAATTAAAATAAAATTAAATGAAAAAGTTTTCAATTTTTTTTTTTTTTCGATTGTTTAATTTATACAATCACCGCTGCCACCACCACCACTACCATCACCATCATCGATCAACCGATTTCTTTGATTGGCTTTTACCCCCCGCTCCCGCCTCTTTGCCCCTCCCACTCATATTCCCTTTTTCTTTTTATTCTCGTCGTATTCCTCCCAATTTTTATCATCATTTTTTTTTCCTTTCCTTTCCTTTTTTTTTTTTTTATTTGATTTATGGAACGAATCATGTTAAGCAAACTTAAAAGAAAAAAAAAAAAAAATCTCGTTCGATATCGAATCATTTTTTTTTTTATAAACGCTCTATAACTTTTCGTTGATTTTATTTTATAGTGTAAATATATACTATATATATAGTTTTATAGTATAAATTAACAAAATCAACAATATATACCAACACTCACATATATAAATTTCAAACAAGTATATTTACTTTAAGAAAAATAAAAAAAAATTTTTTTTTTTTTTTTTGCTTTTCCTTTTCCGGTTTATCGATTTTCAATATTTAGAAAGCGTAAATTTTTATTTTTTTTATTTTATTTTATTTTATATTCCTTTGAAATTCTTTTCATTTTAACTTTAAATAATGACAAAAAAACGACAAAAAAATTTTTTTTACAGTTCACCGCCTTCCACGACTTTTTACTTTAAGATAAAAAAAATTTTCCGCACTAAACAAAGTCTTGTTACAACTATTAATAATTATTATTATTATTGTTTACTCCCCTTACCCTCCATCCCCACCCAGCCCCTTCCGTGTTTTTATAATTTTTTTTACACGAGATGATATGGAAAAATAATATTATAGAACGAAGTACACGATTACACGATTGATTCCTATAAATTATTTAAAACAAAAAAAATTCCTTTTCTCAATGAATGAATGAATGTTTGATTTGTTAATTTATTAACACGACGAATTTTAAATCGACGGAATTCAAAACGTATGGATTTTTTTTTTTTATCGTGGGGACCGTCGGAGGTTT
Source organism: Pediculus humanus corporis (assembly GCF_000006295.1). Lineage (NCBI taxonomy): Eukaryota > Metazoa > Arthropoda > Insecta > Psocodea > Pediculidae > Pediculus > Pediculus humanus. Next base: position 577,245 of record NW_002987260.1, on the reverse strand, counting down.
TGTTACCGAATCAATTTTCGATAAAAGTAATTTTATTATTTATTCGTTTCCGGTTTCACGAGAAATATTTCGGTTAATTGTTCGGTTACTTTTTGGAAAATGATAAATAATGAAACTCATCTGGAGAAAGTTTTTTAGATTTATAGGGAGAGAGAGAGAGAAAGAGAAAGAGAGAGAGAAAAAATTTAACAAATGAAAATGGCAACCGTTTATTTCAATCATATTTTATTTATTATTATTACGTAATATGATTTTTTTTTAATTTTTTTTTATGTAATGCGCGTAGCAGACGACATCAAATTAATAAATAAAAAATTTTATTATTATTATTATTAAATTTTTTTGTATTTGATTAAAAATCAAAACAAAAAAAAAAAAATTGAGTCAATTAAATTTTTCATCATTTAAAATTAAAACTAGTCGTATAAAAATAATAATAATAATAATGATGATGATAATGATGATGATGATGATGATGATAATGATGATGATGATATGAAAGGTTATTACGATATATTTCAATTAAAAAAATTTTTTTTTGTCTTGTAAAAAAAAAACGAGGGAATTTTCCTTCCGGCCTTTTCGTACCGCCTTTTTTTTTATTTTTTGTTCATTTTTCTCGTTTCCACTTCTCCCCTTTCCCCCTGGAAAAAAAATAAAACGAGGCGGGGAAGGGGAATCGAACAAGATTTCAACGAGAAGTCACGAAACGTAGGAAAAATAAACTTGGGTTCAAAATTTTTTATAAATAAAAATGTCGACGGGGAAAAAAAAAAGAAAAAGTAAAAGCGACATTGATTTTTATGTAACGATTGCATTTCTGGTGATAATCAAAGCACCAGGGAAGGATATGGCAAAATGAATTAACGCGTATGTAAACCTTTTTGAAAATTGAATTTTCACACGGCGGTGAATTATTTGTATTTCATTCACAAAGAGAATGAAAAGAAAAGAGAGAGAGAGAGAGAGAGCGAGAGAGAGAAAGTCAAAACGTCAATTTCAATTCGGTTTGTTGTTAATCAATGCATGTTTAGTCAGCTTGATAATTTAGTAACATTAATCCTTTTAAAGATTAGTCAATGCGTTTGTTGTTTGTATTATTAACAGTATGTATATATATACAGTTGTTGCAGCTTTGTTTGTTTTATATATACTTCGTAGTCCGATGATAATACATCAACATCGAATCTCTAAACTTTTCTTTTTTTTGTTTTTGTCACTCCAACGGTTTCTAAATAAGATGTTCCGCCCATTTCTTGTTAGTTTCCGGTTTACTTTAACACCCTAAACGATTTTTTTTGTAAAATTAAATTCACCTTTTTTTTCCTCCCCCCGACATTTTTTTTTTATTTTTTATTTCTTATTGTAAAAATGAAAGAATAATTTTTTTTTTAAATAAATGAATGATTTACTCTTCCTCTTTCTCTTTCTCTTTCTTTCTCTCTCTCTCTCTCTCTCTCTCTTTTTGTCGATGGATTTCTCAATTAATTAATAATATACGATGAACAATTTGTCATTTTTAAAATTTATTTTATTCAACGTTTATTTCAAATAAAAAAAATTTTTTTTTTTTTTTTGGGGAAGAAAATGATGATAAATTTTGAAATGGAATTTCAAAGTGTATAATTTAAAAAAAAAAGGAGGGGGGGAGGGAGGAAACCGACAAAAACCTTTTTCCAGATGATTATTCTAATTATCATAAAATGATAAAAATTTAAATATCTTAAAATTTGTCTAAAACTTAAATTTAATCATTAATCACTCACTGCATGGGCGGCCCCCCCTTACCTACTGCTGATAAGTAAAAATCGTTGACGAAAAAAAAAGAATTTTTCCCTACGGCAATATGTCGGTCACTTTTAAAACATTAAGAGAGAGAAAGAGAGAGAGACAGAATAATAACTTAAGGAATTGTATAAATTTATATTTATGATTTAAAAATTCAAAAAAAGGCGGGAATTTTCAAATGTAATTTTTGATTTTTATAATTTTCGAGAGAATAAAAAAAATGGTTTTGACGTATAAAATGCGCGCGTAATTTTTCATATTGTAACATCTTTATACGAACGGGAAAATTTTTTTTTTTTTTTTTAAATAAAATATTTTTATGACGTCATACATCAAGTTTAAAAACGTCACGATTAATATATATGTATATATATGTAAACAAATATTTAATAAACGTGTTTTAATTCCGACATTGTTTAAAAAAAAAAAAAAAAACACTTTATTTATTTATTTATTTATTTTTTTTTTTGTTCTTCGACTTCTCACGACTCACGTTCGCATTCTTTTTCCTTTTCCGGTTTTTATTCATTTCTTTCACTTTTCCGTTTTTTTTTCTCTCTCTTTCGCTTTTCTTCTGTTTTTATCTTTCTTCCTACCTTCTTCCCCCCCTGTGACCCTCATTTCTCATTTTTTCTACACGTGACGAACGAAATACTGGATAATTAATGCTTAGTTCTTATAGGTAAATGCACATAAAAATTAAAGACGGTTTGTTTGATAACACGTGGAGTGATAATAATAATAATAATAATAATGATAATAATGATAATTATAATAAAATTTAATAATTGTAATTAATTATTTATTTATATATATATTTAAACTTTAACGTTTTTAGATAAAATTTTATTTATTTTATTATTATTATTGTTTTTTTTTTTTATGTAATTAATTTTTTAATGTTTTAATAGTAATAAAGGGTGAGTGGTGAGGAGGGGGAGATACAGACAGATATAAAGAGAGAGCGTGTAATTTTTTATAATAGATTATTTTTTTTACTCATTGATAAGAGAAAAAATTCATTTGATAAGGTTAATTAAATCTTATTATATAACTTAACGTTTTATTTCGAAAGGTTTTTTTTCTTCTTTCTCTCTCTCTCTTTCTGGTTTTATTTATATTATTTCCGCCATTTTTTTTTTTTTAAGTATTTTAAAATTCGATTTTAAAAGAGAGGAAATTTTTTTTTATATCGTGTCAACAGAAATGGTTTATCTGTCGATTTGAATCACTCGGAAAAAAAATGAAAATTATATTTGACGTCATGACGAGTAATGAATCTTATTTAGCATTTCTATTTCAAATTTCCCGCCATTTTTTTTTTTTTAAAGCAAAAGATTTTCGCAGCAATTACCGGGAAAAGGATGTACGAATAAACAATTAAAGTTCATCGACGTTTAATTAAAAAAAAAAAATTAATAATGATATTAATTACTTTTAATCATCATCGAAAAAAGAGAGAGAGAGAGAGAGAGAGAGAGAGAAGGAAAAAGAGAAAAAGTTACTTGAAAAATAAAAAAAAGGAGCAAAAAAGTGAGCAAAATAAATAATTAAACTACTCCTCTCGTCATTTTCACACCTTTTAAAATTAATTCTAAAAATTTTTGAAACTGGTTGAAACCTTTTTTATGTTTTTTTTTTTCTTTCTTTCTTTTTTCCTTCCTTCCTGCCTTCCTTCCTTCCTTTTCTCTCTCTTTTTCATTTTCCGATTAACTAATGCTAAAATTTTGCCTACCATTTTTTTCACTTTCTCTCCCGTTCTCTCCTTTTTTTTTTTATTTTTTCTTTATCCTTTATTTTCTTTTTAAACGACGTCTGTAGTTTATCTTAATGTGGCGGGAGAGAAAGTTTTTATTCATTCCCGACCGAAATGGAGGGGGGGGGGCTTTTTAAAATAAGAATATTTATCGTCATAAAATCCGCCCTTCTTTTGTATTTTCATAATCGTTTCGTCCAAAAAAAAAATATATATATATTTATATTTTTTTTTGCTCTCCTCCTTTCAAAAAATTAACCCGTCAACAATTTCTTGTTTAACTCTCTTGTTTCTTGTCTCGTTCCGACATTTTCTTTTTTTTTTTTTTACGACTCATTAATAATTAATTTGATTAGTTGATTATTTTCCGATACGATATTAAAACAAGTTTCAAAACCAAAAGAGATTCATCAAAAAACGACAAAGGAAACCTTTTTGTTTTTCAAAATTTAATATATGTATACAAAAACTTTCTAAACAATATAAAATAATAATAAAAATAATAATAATAATAATAATAATAATAATAATAATAATAATAATAATAACAAAAGGGGAAAAATATAAAATTTTATTTTTTTTGTGAGTGCGTTTGTTTTTTTGTTTGTTTTTTTGTGAAATATAATTAACGACAATTAAATTTTTAGTATTTGATTACGTAATAATTAAAACGATTTTAATGAATTATAAAAAATAATAATAATAATAATATATTTATATATGAAAAAATTATGGCGACGACGACGACAGGAAAAACTAAAAATTTTTAATTAAATTATTACGTAGTAAAATATTTTTTTTTTAGGAAAACGGACGGAAGGTAATTTTCCATTTATTTACAAACAAAATATTTGAATTAAATTTTTTTCTACACGGTTGAAATTGTTTATGTATATATTTAGGAAACTTTAATTGTAAAAAGGAATTTATCAAAGGAAAAGAGGAAAAAAAAGCAAAAGGTTTTACTCTTAACTATTTCTTTACCAAAAAACGAATAACATAAATAGATTGATTTAACAAAAAGTTGTATAATTGAAAAAAAAAAAAAAAAAAACAAAAACAAAAACACGATTCGATGAAAACATTAAAAAACTTAAATTTTAAACTTTTTTTATTTTATTTATTTCATCAACATCATCATCATCATTATTATTATTAATTCTTTATATTTTTTATTTGAAATAGTTTGTCCGTTTGAAAATATTTAAGAAATTATTTCGTTCAGTAGTTTTTCATTTCGATTGTTTAAATGAATAAACAAAATATGAATACAAAAAACAAATATGGCGGACGTTAAGCGTTTCGATACGATTTAAACGTATTGATTCGATTATAAATTTTTCTAAAAGTTTTTTTTTTTTTGTTAATAATCGTTAATATCGATTCAAATAGATTATTGAGTTTGTATTTTTTGTTAAAAATAACAATTTAAATACGTGACATTTTTGTTTAGTGACGTCACATTTTAACAAATGAGGGGGCGTAATCTCAACACGAGTGATAATCTTGAAATTAATGAAATCATGACACATTTTGACCACCGTGAACAACAACAACAACAACACAAGAGCCTCTTTAAAAAAAAAAAAAATGTTTAAATTTGTAATAAAAGTTTTAAATAAATTATACAAAACAAACAAACGAACAAACTATCGTTTCGTTTTATTTGTTCGTTTGTTTGTATAAACCTGATTTGATGAAAAATCAAAGAAAGTCATTTAAACCGATTGAAAATCCGACCGTATAAAGAAAACAATTTAATGGAGGAGAAAAAAAAAAATTTATCTATACGCGTAATACGGCTTTTGATAAAATCCGACCGACCGGAAGTTGCATGTATAAAAATGGTAGTAATTAACATCAGACGTAAAAAAAAGTTTTTTTTTTTTTACCTGCGCGAACACAACCGAGAAAAAGTTTTAATCCGAAACGACGAGGACGACGACATTTCCAACAGCAAAAAAACAGAAAAGTTTATTTTCCTTTTATGAAAAAGTTACAAACGAAATTTTACCGGGATTTGATTCCTTTGATCCTAACAGGTACACATTATCAACATATATCCTAATCATCATAATTAATTATCTCTCCCCCCTTATGACGTCACATCTAAATAATCCATGGCAAAAAAAGGATATAAATTATTATTATCTCACTTGTATTATGAAATCGATATAAAATTATACACTTTTTCTTTTTTTTTCTATTCATTACATACTCGTATTATCCTATAAATTTTTTTTATACAGGAGGAAGTAATAATAATGATAATAATAATGATGATAATAATAATTTTTTTTGGAACGTGTTTCGGTTTGATTGGTTATCGATTTCCTTTACCATATTACCGAGTAAACATATTTTATATTAATTCGGTATATTTCTTGCATGGGTTTTGTTACAGAAAAAAAAAATTTAGAATTTATTTTACGATAATAATAATAATAATGATAATAATGATAATTTTGTATTCATTTATTTTAAAAAAAAAAAAAATCGATAAATCGATTCGTTAATTTTTTTATTTTTTTTTGTCGGCAATAAAATACCATACGTATTAAATTTAAATTTAATTTTATTTTTAAATTTTATTCCCACCTGCTCCCATTTTTTTTTTTTTTTTTTTTTTTTGGAAATTATATATATATAAACGGAAAAGTTTAAAAAGATTTTTTTTTTTCCTTTTTTTTTCTTCAGTTTGTATTCGACTGGAGAATAAAAAAAAGGAAAAAAAAGAAAAAGAAAAAGAGGAAAAAAAGTTTTTAATATTTAAAAAATATAATTTCAGGAGAAAAAAAAAAAAAGCAGAAAACGAATTCATGTTCAAAACACGCAGAAATCATTATTATTAAAAAAATATTTAAAAAAAAAATAATGATGATGATGATGATGATGATAATAATAATAAATTGAAAATTCAGTTCACGAATTTATTAACTTTCAAAAAAAAAAAAAAGAAAAAAAAAAAAAAAACGTATTAAAATTTCATTTTTTTTTCTTTTTCTCCCCATTTGATTTTTAACGTACGAAAAACATAAAAGAAAATAATAATAATGATGATGATGATGATTACGATGATAATGATGATGATGATGATGATGATGATGAT
>NW_002987260.1:567805-569977 GCF_000006295.1 Pediculus humanus corporis | reverse complement strand
AATGTCAAAATGGCGATATCAATATGGGATAAATTGATTCGAATTAAATTGTTTTTTTACTTTTTTTTTACTTTTTTTTTTTTCGTTGTAAAAACATGATTTTTTTTTAAGGGAGGAGGGGGTGAGGTGGGGGGAAATGAGTTGAAATTAATAGTTATAAATAGATAAAGGTAGAAAAAGTAGATAGTTAGTTAGTTTGTTAGTTAAAAAAAAAAAGAAACAAAAGTTAAAAAATATACGTTTTTACAAACTAAATAAATTTTTTAGGGGGGGAGGAAATAAAATTTAAAGTTCAGAAAAAACATCGTACACGTGTGTTAAAATTTTTATTTCCGGTTTAAAATTAAATCTTTCCGGTTTTTTTTTTCTTAACCGTAATCAATTTTATTGAGTTTTTATTTATCGATTCGAAAATCGGAAAAAAAAAACAAAACAAAAAAAATATTTATTTTTTATTTTTTTATAAATTTAATTTTCGAAATTGTTAATTAAAAAAATTTTTTTTTTTTTATAATTTGTTCGTTTGGGGCACCTGCCATTAACACAAATAATAATAATAATTAATTGTATTTATAATTGTAATCGTCGTCGTCAGGTTATCATAATTATTATTATTATTTTTTTAAGTAATAATTAATTAATTAATTAATTAACAATTAGCAGAAGTAATTAATAAGTAATTTAATTTTTATTTCTATTTATTTATTTATTTAAAAAAAAAAAAAACGAAGAAGAAAATATTTTGAAAAAACAAAAAAAGAAAAAAAGAAAACTTAATCCGTTGATTGGAGACAAAAAGAAAGAGTGAGAAAGAGAGAGGAAAAGAGATAGAGATATTTAAAGATCCAGCCAATAAGAATCAATTATTAAAATTAAAAAAAGTTTGGGTCACAAAAAAAAATTTTTTTAAATATAAAATTGGCGCCATCGACGAAATTTTAATTTAATTTAATTTTTTTTTTTTTTTCAATTTTCATTTCCGGTTATGGATTTTGAATTTAAGAGAACAAATTTTTCATATTTTTTCTTTTTATTTTTTTCATTATCATTATTATTATTATTATTATTATTATTATTATTATTATTATCATTATTATTATTAATATTATTATTTAAAACTTGATAAAAAGTGTGCAAAATTGTGCTAAGTTTTTGGTAGTTGCGTGTAGTTTAATTAGTAGATTAATTAAAATTTTATAAAAACATGTAATAATTTTATGTAAAATTTAATTAGAAATAATAATAATAATGATGATGATGATGATCATGATAAACAAAAAGGAAATCTGACGGAAATGTTGGCAACCTTTTTCAACAAAAAAACGAAACAATTTCGGCGCTTTTAAAAAGCAAATATTAAAATTGAAAATAATTTTCTGTTTGACTTACCACAAAGTGATTATTAATTAAAATAATTTTTCCTTCGCTCCTTTCTACGTAATAGTTTTCACCCCCTCTCTCTCTCTCTTCCTACTTTTCTTTTCTTTTGTCTTTGTTATATTTTTTTTATTCTTTCCCACGCTCTCTTTGTACTTTTTCCTCCTCCCCTTTCTCTCTCTCTCTTTCTCTATCTCTCTCTCGTTTTTCTTTGTCAAACTTTAACTTTTTCACTTTTGAACTAACTATCGGTTGTCAAAAACGGACACGTCACACTTTTAAAAAAAAAAAAAAAAAAAAAAAAAAAAAAAAAAAACAAAAAACAATTCCTTTAATTTTTTTTTTTTTTCAAAGAGTAAAAAGAAAAAAAAGGAAAACCTCAGGTAACGCGCGGCGTCCACCTTTGAGAGCTTTTCCAAAAAAAAAAAACAAACAAACAAACGTTAATTTAATTTCAAATTTTTTACGTTTGTTTGTTTGTTTTTTTGTTTGTAGATTGTTTTTTTTTTAATATTAAAAAGTTAGAAAAAGAGAAGAAGAAGAAAAAAAAGAAAAAGTTATCAATAGAGAAAGAAAACGTTGATTTAAAAATTTAACCTAATTTTTTTTTTTATAATCCGCCCGCCATTTTTTTTATTCTCTTTATTTTTAGAACGAAATAATTTTACTTATTCCTATAAAAAAAAAGTTTGTTTTTAATTATTGGATTTTTTTTTATTATAAATATATATAATAATAATTTTTAACGCCAATTTTACGTTTTACCTTGTTCTTTTATTGTTCTCTCTCTCTCAT
>NW_002987260.1:565514-567467 GCF_000006295.1 Pediculus humanus corporis | reverse complement strand
ACTCCCTTCCCTTCCCTCCTCTCCCTCCCATTTTTTTTTGAAATATTCAGAAAATAAATCTGATTTTATACTGTCAAATAAATTTTTGAAACGATGTGAAAAAGCAGACTTTGTGACTCCCGAAGGAAATGATTGTGTAAGTTCCTCATTCAGAATGATTTTCCATGTCTGGATAAATTGGACTCCAGTCTTATTCTAAATTCTTTTGAATATAGATCCCATAACTTTTTTTGGCACTTTTTTTTTTTTTTTTTACTATTCTTTTTCTATCACTGGATTTTTTTTTTATATTTAAATTTACCTTTCTTCCACTCCTACCCCATTCAGCCCCCACCTTACCTCCCCAGACTCTCACGCACGCACAATTTTCCCTTTTTTTTTTCTCTACTTTCAGATCCGGTTAAATTAATGATAAAAGAAAAACGGAAGTTGAAACTTTTCTTATTTTTTTGTATCATTTGAATATCGGATGTAAAGCAAAAAAAAAAAGAAAATCGTTAATGATAATTTACTGGAGAAAAAAAAGAAAATAATAATAATAATACGAAAAACCGATTATTGAAGTTTTCGATTGAACAAACAAAACATAATCAACAACGAGATTGTTTTCATTCAAACAAACACCTTCGATTTCCCTTTTTTTTCTTTTTAACCGGAAACGATAAAAAAATTTTTTTTTTTTTTTTTTCCAAAAAATCATTTGGTAAAATAATCAGGGCGTAAAATTTCTAAGGTCGCAATGAAATTTTTTTTTTTTTTAGTTTCTCTTTCCCTAAACAAAATTTAAGATTTAAAAACTGGAAAAAAAAAACATTTTGGAAACGGCCTAATTACTGGAATTGTTTAAAGGTCGAGAAGGAGAACAAAAAATTAATTTTTTTTTGGGAATATTTTGTTCATTTTTTTTCATTTTTTTCTTTTTTAATTTAAAAAAAAAATTTATTTACTTTACAGAGGAGGTTTAGAATAAAGGCATAATTGTTATTATCATCATCATCATCGTTGCCTTTTCTGCGGGTTAATAAAGCAGAAGAAAAAAAAAAAAAAAAGAATTTCAATTATAATGAATGAGAAAAAGAGAGAATTGAAACTAAATTATTACCGAGTTTGTATAATAAAAAAAAATCTTTTGAGTTATTCAAATGAAATTTAATTTTTTTGCTGTTGTTGTTGTTGTTTGTCTTCTACTTTGAATTTAAACATCTAGTAAAAAATTATGCGAATTTATTATTACTACTATTATTATTATTATTTCCTTTTTCCTAAACAAAAAAAATAAAAAATGGAAAAAATCACGAATTAATTAAATTTTTCAAATTTTATCTTTTTTCCCGCCTTTTTTTTCTTTATCATCGTTATAAAATTTTAAAATTAAATTTTTTTTATTTTGGTGCGAGTGCGTGTGCGTGTGCGTGTGTGTCACTCACTTTACAAAATTGATTAAGTACAAAATTTTTACTTTATAAAATCTAAACGAAAAAAAAAAGAACTGAAAAAAAAGAGGAAAGGAAAGAAAAAAACTTTTCCTTTTTTTTCTTCTTTTTTTTCCTTTTTTCTTTTCCTTTTTTTCCAGTAATTCCACGTAGAAAAAGGAAAAAAATATGAAAAAATTTCTCCAGCGTATAAAATTTATTAGCCATCAACTTTAGATAAACAACCAAATAAAGAAAACCCGAAAGAAAAAAAAAAGAAAAAAATTATTATTATTATTATTATTTTTTTTTTCATCTCCTTCTTCTTCTCTTCTGTTGTCTGCTTTTTACTACTAAATAATAGTAATAATAATAATAATGATGATGATGATAATGATAATGATAATGATAATAATAATAAATTTATTTATTTGAGGTTTATTACTGGAAAAAAAAAGAAAATTTAATACCGAAATCTGAGCTTTGCAATTTATTTATTTATTTATTTTATGGCGCGGCGGCTGGTAAAAAGTCAAAAGCG
>NW_002987260.1:551105-565494 GCF_000006295.1 Pediculus humanus corporis | reverse complement strand
TCCGGTAATTAATTTGCAATTCATCAATGTATGTTGTAGTTTAAAAAAAAAAAAATATTAATAACGCAAAAAAAAAAAAAAAAAAAAAATTTTTATATAAAATTAAATTTAATTAAAAAAAAATTAACAAGTAATAAATAAAAATTAATAATAATAATAATTTTGACGAAAAGGTTTCCGGTTTTTTTTTTTTTTTTTAATACAAAATTTCAAAGGTTTTTATAACCTTTTCGAACGTTAAATTTACTTTTTTTTTTTTTTTTTGGAAAATCGTTAAAAAAAAAGAAATTGGTTGCAACGATCGTAAATATTTTCGTTCGTTCGTTCGTTCGTATGAAATTACCGCCTTTTTCATCCACCACCTCCTCCCTCAGTTCCTCCTTTTCCTTCCTCCTGATAATCCCGCGCCTTTTTTTTACGTTTTTATTGTTTAAAAAAAAAATTTTTTTTTTCTCTTATTGTTTTTTTTTTGAAAAAAAAAGTAACAAATTGATTACACTAAAATGTTTTTGACGCAAATCATTTAAATTAATTACGGTAAAAAAAAAAAAAAAAAAACAAAAAAAAAAAAATTTATTACGTATAAAAAGAAAGAAAATTGAAAACACAATTAAAACTTAATTTTGTTCTTTTGTTACGTTTTACCCTTTTTTTTACCCCCCCCTCTTCCCACCCTTTTTCCCCATCCTTTTACTCATATCTTTTTTTTTGCCCCTCCTCCTTTTCGACTCGTCACCCAACCCCTTCTCCACATTTAAATATTTCCATTCGTCCCACCTTCTTTTTTCATCCCCCCCTTTCGCTCATTTTAACACGTTCATTTGTCCCCACCCCTCTTCTTTTAACTCATTCCTTCCTACTCATTCGTCTCACCTCTTTCCTCGCTCCACCCCTTTTTATTATTCATCCTCTTTTCATCACCCCAGCACCACCTCTTCTCCTCTTCCTCCTCCTATTGTTTTATATTTTTCTTTCAATGTTGAAATTTCATTCATCCAGTTAAATAAAAATTAAAAATTTATATTGTTCCTTTACCGAATAAAAAAAAAAATTAAAATAATAATAATAATGATGATAATAATAATAATAATAAACGATTGTTAATTTAATTTAATTTTTTTTTACGTTTTTTCTTTTTTAACGTATAAAAGTTATATACGAGTATAAACATTATTATTATTTTTTTATTTATAATGAGTTTATCACCGTAATTAAAATCGATGTCGATTTTTAATCGATTGATCGATCGATCGATGATTGACTGTATATGAGATTTTAATCGTTTCGTATAAATTGAATTTTTTTTATATTTTTTTTCTATTTCGTAGCAATAAATGTTTAATTATTATTTCGATCAATAAGTTTTTATTAAAAATCGTCGATAAGCGATTATCGACAGTGATAACGAACGTAAATAATTGTCTTCCACTAATAGAAAAAAAATTGTTAACACGTATTTTATTTTTAAACAAAGAAAAAAAATTCAATAAAAAATAAGTTAAAAAATGAAGAATCTTAATTGGGAAAACTATAAAAAGGTAACAATATAAGAGGTTAAAAAAAAAAAAAAGGTGAAGAGTTAAAAAGAAAAAATCGACGATTATCTTTAAGGTATTAGAAAAAAAGTGTAAAAACCGATGATTTCACGATGATGATGATGATGGTGGTGGTGGTAGTTGCGGTGATGAATATAATGATGATAATGATGATGAATGAGAAAAAAAAAATAATTTAATGCGGATAAAAATTAATGTAAAAGGTCAAAAGAAAAAAAGTATAAAAGAAAAATGAAAAGAATAAAATAAACAAAAGGTATAAACCTTTGAAAGAGAGCATAAAAGATGGCAATTTAAAATTTTCATTTTAAAGACAAGAAGAAGAAGAAAGAAAAAAAAGGATTAAGTTAAAGAAATGAAAAAAAAAGAAAAAGATTATGGAAAAAATTTTTTAAAAACAGAGTTCTTTCTATGGGAAAAAAAAGAGAAAAAGAAAACTCAAAGAACAAAAGGTTTAAAGAAAAATAAAAAACAAAATTTTTAATGATAAACCTCAAAAAGAGATAAGAGATGATATTAAAAAGAGAGAGAGAGAAAGAAAGATAGAGAGAGAGAGAGGAGAGGGGGGATAAAATCAATGATTTGTCAATTGACGTTTTTTTTAACTTCATTTAAATATTTTTCTTTTTTTTTTTTTAAATGAAATTTTTGATTTTATTTTACTAAAAAAAAATATTTATTTATTATTTTTATTCCCCTCTCTTCTCTCTCTCTCTCTCTCTCTTTCTCCCCATCTGTCTCTTTCTCCATCATTCTTTTTTCCAGGTTTTTTTTAATTTTTTTTATAAGAAATAAGAAAAAAAAAATTTTTTTTTTTTTTTCGACGCGTCATAATCTCTGTCTCTTTTCCGCCATTCATTTATTCGTTCATTATTATTATTATGTATTACACATTCTTGTACCTGAATTACATAGATAATAATAATTATAATAAATTTTATTTTTAAGAAAAACGGATAATGAATCGGTTAATTTAAGAATGTTTACCCTAAAATGAAAAAAGAAAAAAAAAATCTTTTCTCTATTGTTAGTTAAATGATCGTTTTCAATTTAAACAAGGTGATTACGTTTTCACTTTCACGTTATTATCCTTTCTTTAATGGAGAAAAAGAGAGAAAGAGAGAGAGAGAGGAAGAGAAAAACGGTTTCAATAATAACATTGAATGAAAGCGTTGAGCGAGAAAGAGAGAGAGAGAGAGGGAGAGAAAATAAAAATAAAAAAAAGGAAAGAAAAAACGAAAACGCGAGTTAAATAATATAATTATTACTAAATCGTTGCCGCTGCTGTTGTTGTTGTTGTTGCTGTTGTTATTCCAGTTGTTGAAATCGATAAAAAAAAAACAACAGCATTTTAGAAAAACGAAAAATTGATCGCATGATTTTTGTAATTAAAATTTATTAATAGAAATTCGAAAAAAAAAAAAAAATAGGAAAGAGAAACGATCGATTCCGACAACAGGAATTTTTTTTAATTTTCATTATCGTGAAAAAAAAAAAAAAAAAATGGTGTGTTGGAAGAAAAGTTAAAAAAAAGTAAAAGGATAAAAAGAGAGAGAGAGATAGAAGGGGAGGGGGTAAAGTAAAAGGAAGAGTAATTGAAAAAAAAAGAGAAAAAGGGGGGAAAAAAAAATAGAAACGGCGGTGGAGTTCCAGGTGAGAAATGATTTTTCGATAATTTTTTTTTATGATAAAAAATTTTCTCATCGTCTAGAAATGTTTTGCTGTTTGTTTACGCTAAACTTATCCAGAGATTAATAAAAAAAATAAAAAAACTCGTTTCCAAGCAGAAGAAACAAAAAATCATTTTTATTTACTTACTTCCACGTGTAAACATGACACGTGTGTTAATAATTAATATACTTATTTAATTTTTTATTCGATTTTCGATATTCGATTCTCTTTTTCTCCAGTGCAGCTTTTTTTCTTCTGGAAAATAACAATAAAAATTCGCAACAACAATTTAATTTGGAAAAAAAATGTCGAGTTAAATTAAAAGTCAATTTCGTAGTAAATTGGGTTCAAAATTCAAAACGGTTTTAAATGTTCGAGGAGGGGGGTGCGGGGGTGGAAGCGGTGGGGAAGGAAAGAAAGGAGGAAGGAAAGAAGGGAGGTAGGGAGATCCTGTGTAAAAAGTTTTTTAAATGATACCACCTGGAAATTTCTCACCTTAAAAACTTTTCTCCACCAACCAACCGACTTGTCTATCACCTTATTCGTGAATTTTAAATTAACCTTTCTATTTTAAAAGTTAAAAGTCAGAAGATAAGTATAAATTATTTTACCAGCCAATTACAATTACCTGTGGGAATTTGTTACCGTAATACTAATAATAATAATAATAAGAGGATAGGGAATGGAGTGGGGAAAGAGGGGGGAGAAAGGGAAGGAATCCCTTTTTAAATTGTATACATTTTCTTTTTTATTTTATTTTTTTTGTTTTTTCTTTTTCTTTTGGTTTTTTTTTCCTTTGTTTTTGTTTGTTTTACACGATAAGTAGGTAATTACGAAAAATATAAATCGATCGATATCTCGAAATTTCCTAATGTAAAATACGTTAGAAAAGAAAAAAAAAGAAAAAAAAAAATTTTTTTGAAGAGAAAAAAAAAAGGTAAAACATTCGTTTTCTTTTGCATTTTTTTCTTTTTTTTTTTTTTTTTTTTATTCCGGGAAATTGAGAGAGGGGGAGTGAGAAAAATGTAAAAAAGCGGAAAGAAAAACAGTAAAAATATTTTAAAAATCTAAATCATAAACTAGAAAGTAAAAAAAAAAAAAGGAAAAATAGGAAAAAAGGTAAAAAGGTTCGGAGGAAAACAAAAAAAAAAAAAATGAAAAAAATGTTTTTTTTTTTTACCAACAGAGAAAGAGAAAATAAAAATAATGCCGAACAAAAAATTCTTGATTTTTTTTTTTCTGTGTTGGGGAGAGGGGAGGAGGGGTAGAGAAAAAAGAGGAGCAGAAAAAAAAAGAAGGTTAAAAGTTGATGTAAGAGAAAAACAATTTGATTTAAAGAAAAAAAAATTGCTTATAGAAAAATACGTTTTGTTTTTCGCGTTAATAATAATTCCCCGCACTGCACCACCCCTGTCCCCCCAGTTAATTGTAAAAAAATAAAAAGATTTGCAACAATTTTTTTTTTTTTTGCGGATGTTCAAAAGGTCAAAAAAGACGAAAAGCAAAAAACGGAAAAAACCGCAAATTTAACAAAAAAAAATCAAATTTTTTGTCGCAAAAAAATTTAATTTCCTGTCGCAAAAAAAAAAAAAATTTTTTTTAAAATTTACTATATTGACTAGACTCCCCACCGAATGAAACACCTTTTATTTTTATTTCTATTTTTTTTTTTGTTTGTTTCGTTTAAAATAAAAAAGGGGAGCGAAAGGAAAAGTTTTTTTTTTTTGATACGAAAGGAAGGACCCCCGAAAAATTTTTTTCGTCAGCAAAAAAAAATATATAAAAAAAAAAAGAAAAAAATCCTTTAATGGTGACATCTTAAACCTATTTTATTTTTCACGTAAAAATAGTTTGACGGGGGGGGGATAGGTTGGTTAGGAAGGGAAGGGAGAAAGGGGGGTAAGCAGGTGGTAGGTAGAGTATAAAAAAAAAAAAATCAAAAAAGAAGTAATAAAACTTATTTTTTTTTTTTTTAACGAATCACTTTTATATAAAAATTTTTTATTTTTACTTGATTTTTTTTTTTTTTTTACGTCACTTTTTACGGGAATGAAAAATATTTTTATTGATTTTTGAAATTTTTATCCTTTTTCTCTCTCTCTCAGTACTTTAAACGAGAGAGAAATAAAAATAAAAGACGTAAAAATCAATAAAATCAATATCGATTTGATTTTAAATTTAATTATTTTAAATTTCATTCAAATTTTTGTCTACCGAAAAGAAAAAAAAAAAAAAAGCAAAAAAATTTATTTTTTCCTTTTTTCTTTTTTTTTTCAATTCTCATGATAAACGCACGTGTTTGTCGTGTATGCGTACGTGTGTGCACGTGCGTGAGTACACGTAAACCCTAACGAATAATGTAGAAAATCGATAAATATTATATTATTAATATTATTTTTTTATTTGTCGTCATTTTTAAAATTTATTTAAATGATTAAAATTATTTTTAACCGTGAAACTATCCCCCCACCGCCATCATCATCATCATTATTTATTTAAAAAAAATTAAAAAAGTTACCGTAATAGTATTATAGTAGTAATAGATTCGAATAATAATAATAATAATTTTCAATGTTTAATTAGTTAACGTTTCGTTCGTTTTGCGTGTTAAATAATTTCTTTTTTTATTATTTAAATTACCATTTTTTATTAATATAAAAAAATTATTTAATGAGTGATTATTAATAAAATTAAAATGTAAATTATTATTATTATTAGTCGTAATTATAGTTTTGAGGTTTAAAAAAAAAAGAAAAAAAAAAACGTTAAATAAAAGTTTTGAATGTAAATAAATATTTATTACACGTTTTTGATGTTAAAGTGGTAATTTTAAGAGAATATTATTTATACGAATCCTGATACTGAGAAAGAGTGAGAGAGAGAGAGAGAGAGAATATGCAAGAGAAAAATAGGAGAGAGAAAGAGAGAGAGAAGTTTGATTGTTACAAAACAATTTTATAATGAAAAGTTATAATTTTCAATATTGGGTTGAAAATTATTTCTTGTTATATAAATTCCTTTGAAAGTTAATTTTCCTTTTCAAAAAAAAAAAAAAAAATTTTTTTATACTTTCCTTTTTTATTTTCCTTTTTTACTTTCCTTTTTCCTCTTATTTAAATTCCTTTTAATTTTTTTTTTTAAACAGTTTTTACAATTTTTTCAGAACTTTCCTTACTCTTATATAAAACGTTTGTAAAACAAAGTTTTTGTTCACAAAAAAAAAAAAAAAATTTAATTTAAATTCATTCATTTATTTATTTTTTCAATCGATCAATCGTTCAATCAATCAATCATTCATTATACACTCACGCACACCTGAAAAAAATAAATAAATCAAAAAGAAATCGAAGGGGTAAAGGAGGGAGAAAATGGAGTGAAAATAAAAAATAAAAAAAATTTAAATTTTTTGTTGTTAAGAATAATATCAAATTGACCTTGAGAATTGTGACGTCACGTTTAGATTAACGCCATGTTTGTTTTTTTTTTTTCAAGGTTAATAGAATATGACGCGGAACGAAATGGTTATGGTGGTGAAAGAAAGAAAGAAAAAAAAAAACGCGTTTTAAAATTATCATCATTTAAAGGGTAAGTCTTTATTATTATTATTAATATTATTATTATTATTATTATTATTATTATTATTATTATCATCATCATCATCATCATCAATAATATTATTACTATTTATATAAATTTGTTTAAACTCGCGTTTGATTTAAATTTTTATTTTTTTGCATGCGTGTGACAAAAAAAAAACATTAAATATTATTTTTGTTAAATTTTACATACTGGAAGTACGTAAAACAACAATAAATAAACAAATATTATTATTATTATTATTATTATTATTATTATTATTTACGCGACCATAACAAACGATTCGTTTTCATTTTGAAGGACGGCAAAAAAAAATTTTATTTCTTTTTTTTTTTTTTACTTTCGTTTCTAATTAATAATTAAAATCTTAAATTATGAAATAGGAGATAGATAGAGAGAGAGGAGAAGAGGAAGTTAGAGAGAAGAGTGAGAGAGAAAGAGAGATAGAGAAAAAAAAAATCTGAACGGATGCTGCATAACAAATTTTATGAAAATTTTCATTGCTTTCCGGGAGTCATTAAAAACTTTTTAAACTTTAATTTATTATTTTTTATGTCGGAAATTTTTTTTTTTTTTTAAGAAATTTTCATTTCCATCAAGTCGTCAAAAAAAAAAAAAAAAATTCGGTCATAATATTATTATTATTATTTTCATTTTCATTTCACTATTAATAATAATAATGATACGACTACGCATTAAAATTTAACGCTTTATAATAATATAGCGTATTATTATTACTTCTATTATTATTATCATCATCGTTAATTTTTATTAATAAATTTCAAACGGTTCGTTTTTCATATAAACGACGGCGTAAGCTTTTCATATTATTATTATTATTATTATTATTATTATTATTATTACGGTAATAAAAATTTTTAATTTTTTTTTTGTTTTCGACGATAATTATTATTATTATTATTATTCGTCATTAACAAAATTTATGTCGAATTATTAACAATTTTTTTTTGGGGTCAAAAACGTAAATTTGTCGCATTTGATTTACGTCTATCTTTCTCTCTCTTTCCTTCTCTGTCTCTCTCTCACACAACAAAACATTCATTTCCGGTTTATATTGTTTTTCTTTTTTTTTTTTTTTTTTTTTTTTTTTTTGTCAAAGAATAAAAATTTTCAGTACGTTTGCAATTTCGTTTTTTATTTATTTTATTTTATTTTTCTTCTCCTTGAAATTTATATAAATATAAAGAAAGAGAGAAAGAGAGAGAGAGATGAAAGAATCAAAAATGAACAAAAGAGAAAAAGAGAGAGAGAGAGGAAGGCGTAAAGAAAAGAGATAAAAAATAAAATAAGAAAAAAGACACAATTTCCATTTCAATTTTATTTCTATTGTATTTTCTCTTTGTGCAATCGTTTCACATTTATCTTTCGTTGCGTTTTCTTCTCTTTTCTTCCTTTTTTTTTTTCTCTCTCCATCTTTTTCATAATCATCATCATCATCATTTTCTTATTCTTATTCTTCTTCTTCTTTGTTTAATATGTTCCCATCGCATTTCATCTTTATGAAAAAGTCTAACATAAATGTCATTTCGTTGTCTAGTTTTTTTTTTTTTTTTTTTTTTTTTTAAAGTTATGTCCGGTTTGTTATGAAAAACACTTTTGTTCCTTTCGAACGAATGTTTTATATCCTGAGTTGAAATTTTCCTGTTACTTTTGTTCTATTTTAAAGAATGATGATGATAATAATAATATTATTTAAAACTTGGGAATTCGTTTTTATGATCTGTCACTTGGTGAATTGAAAACAACACGAGAATATTTTTTGTGAATAGCCGGACAAATCGTTGCGGTGATGATTCTGTTGTCGCCATAATAATAATAATAACAATAACAATAAAAGAAGAAGAAAATATGATGTGATTTTAAATGATGTTGATATTTCTTTTAAAAAAATATATTATAAATAATTCAAACGGAAATGGTTGTTAAGGTCATCCATTTTTTTTGTTTCGTTTCGATTAATTTACATTTGAAGTGATATAACGCATCATATGAAACAATTAATTGATTTAACGAGAAAAATCGAAACGTCGATGTCGGCAACGACGGAAGATAGTGTAGGATGGCGGTGGTGGCGAATGTTGCGGATGCGGTGACGGTGGTGGTGGTGATGGTGGCGATGGTTTTGATGATGCTTTTGTGTTCCTTCTCTCTTCTTTTGCTACTGCATTTGTAAAATTAAACAACGTAACAATTCTCGTGAGATTATACAGCATGAAGTTTTTGAAAGGTTTTAATAATTTACTAAAAATGCTGTCTCTGTTGCCTTTTTTTTTTTTTTTTTTTTTTTTTTTTTTTCAAAACGATGTAAAAACTTTTTCAATTTCAATTTTTTTTTTTTTTTTGCTTCCTTCCCTACGTCAAAATTGTTAGGAAAAAAAAAAAATCACTGAACAAAAAAAAAAAAAAGAGAAAAAGGCCTTCAAGGGTTTTTTTTTTTTTCCTCGTGAAAAATGAAAGAAAAATGAAAAAACGTCGGGGAGGGGAGGGGTGGAAAGAGGACGGATAAAAGGAGGGGACAAGGAAGAGGAAAAGGGGGAGGGGTAGATTAAAAGTTTGAAATGATTAAATGAAGGTACTGAAAACCTTACAAATGACAGTCATTTGATAAGTTTTTCAAATACTTTTTAATTTAATTCCGTCAGAATTTGTAATTTTTTTTTTCTTTTTTCCTTTTTTTTTCTATCCTGCACGTTTTCTGAACATATAAAAAAAAAAATGTTTAAGGTTTCAGGTTTACCTGAAAAGGTCACAGAAAAAGGTCATACGTATTATTTAATTAAAAATTTAATAAAAAAAAAATAAAAAATTAATTTCTATGTATTTCGATATCACGATAATCATGTGTTAGAAAAGTTAGGAGGTATTTTTTTTTCCGCCCCCGTGTGATGACGTCATCATTAATTTCATTTTCGAATTTTTTCGAATTTGTTTCATGTCGTAACGTGAACGCAGACACACATACACACACACGAAATTCGTTTTTTTATTGTTAAATAAAAACAACCACCCTCCCCCTTTAAAAAAGTAATAAAGTTTTTTTTTTTTAAATTGAATGGAGGGGGGAGGGTTAAGAGGAGTTAAAACCCTAGGGGAGTTTTCCTCCCCTCCCCCGTTTTGAATAATTTTGAAAAATACCGTCGATTATTCAAATTTTGAAAAAAAAAAAAATTATTATTGATTTATTTGAATTAGATTTTGTCGTAGTCGGCGTTGACGGTTTGACTCCCTGTTTTCCCCTACCTCCTCCCCTCTAAAAAAAAAATTTATAAACGATGACGTCAAATGTTCAATTACCTCATCATCCATTATTTTCACCTGGTACGTTAGTTGGTTGGCTGGCTGGCTGGCTGCCTTCCTGGTATTAATCTCAATTTATCTCGGACATTTCTTGTTTAATTTTTTTTTTTTTCGAACGCGTAACCTCCATTTTGCACAGTTTTGTGTCTGCGTGTGCGTTGTGACTGTGTAGGGTGAGTGTGTGCGTGCGTGCGTGCGTGCGTTCGTGCGTGCATGTATCCTATCTATGCACCCATGCCTTTTCCTCTCTATTATTATTATTCCTTTTGTTTTTATTCCTTCTCTCTTCCCTTCCCTTTTTCTCCCTCCGCCTTTCCCTCTTCCCCCCCTACGCTTATCCCCGTCATTTATCCCATCGATCCCATTTTTTTTTTTAATATTTTTTTATGCTCTGGAATTGCATTTTGAACTCCCATATACTTCGATTTGATTTTTTTTTATTATCATCATCATTATTTTTATGTAACATCCGTTTTATCTCATTGACTACCGACAAGTACTTTTGTGTTTTCCGTGTTTTTGTATTGAATTTTCGAAATTGAAAAACGAACGATGATGATGATAATAATGATAATAATAATAATAATAATAATAAATTAAATGATTTATTTATTGGCGTAAAGTTTTGTTTGTTATAGTCGTTTGTTATTTTTTGTTTTTTTGTCGTTTTTTCTGCTGCGGTCGTCGTTCGTTTGTGTTTGTGTGGTGTAATTGTTGTCTTTTGTTTTATTGATATTAATTGTATATAGTTTTTGTTGTTGTTGTTGTTTGTTTTTCGTTTTTACACGGAGTGCCATATTTTTTAATTTTTTTGTTTTACGATTATTGCTGTGTCCGATTATTTTTATTTTTATTTATTATCATTATTTTATTTTCGAGGTTTCCTGTCGGATTTTAAAACGTTCGATAATTTTTTTCTTTTTGTTCAATATTTTATTATATTTTCCTCTAACTCCCCTCCCTCCCCAAAAAAAAATACCAGCTGAATAAAATTTTTTAATGACGGGAAAAAAAAAAAATAAGAAAAAAAATTTTGCATTGTTTCTCTCATTCGATGGGTGATTCACTTTTGGGAATTTCCAACAGCATTTATTTATTTTCTTTAAGGTTCGCTTGTTTGACTTCATCAACCCATGGGAAGCGTTCAACAAGGGTTAAAAATTTTTTTTTTTTTTCGGATGTAACCTGGAGGGTTGCAAAAAAAAAAAAAAGAAAAATTTTTTTCTTTTTCTTTTTATTTCAGAAGGGTCTTTTAAAAATTTCAAAGAAAGCAAAAAAAAAGAGAGAGAGAAAAAAAAGAGAGAGAGAAAAAAAAGAAAGGTTGGCTGCCCCAATTTTACAAATACGTTCGGCCTTTTTTTCTTTTTCTGTCTCTCTCACTCTCCCTCTCACACTTACAGAAACCTTCTCAGTTATTTTTCTACCGAGTTCATTTCGAAAAATTTTTTTTTTTCTTCTTTTTTTTCTCTCTCCCGTATATCTCTTTCTCTTTCTCTCTCTCTCTTACTTTTTTTTTATTTAATTGTGTAAAATGGGAGATCTCATATAAATTGATTTTAAAAAATAAAAATGAAATAAAATAATGGCGGGGGGGCGGGAAGCACAGGATATAAAAATGAGTTTTCGAATTTTTTTTTTCCACGCGGAATCTACGTAATCTTAAGTTCCTGGAAAACGACCGGAAGTGTGAAATTTTTTTTTTTTTTTTATTAATAAAAAATTTATATAAATTAACGAGATTTTCACAATTATATAGACGCCATTTTTTTTTCGTCGGTCAGAAACAAGATAAATTTTCCGAGAGTCCATATTAGAAAGAAAAAAAAATTTTTTTTTTATTTTTTTATTTATTATTATAATTTATTCGACGTATTCGAAACACGAAATAAAAAGAAAAATGAGAAAGAGGATGAGAAAAGGGGGAAGAGGAAAAGAGAATGGGAAAGAGAGAGAAAAAAAAAACGTGATTTCGTTACCGTTTGGAAACCATAGAAAAATTATGCTGAAATATGCAATAAACATGATTTTGAAATACCAAAACCGTTGTTATTATTATTATTATTATTATGATTTACCGGTTACCGGTTACCGTAGAAAAAAATGTTGGAGAGAGAGGAGAAAGTAAAAGTCGGGGCGTGTGCGTAACATATGGCATGTATAAAATTTGATGGGGAAAAACAGGAAGAGAGGGAAGAAAGGGAGTTCCTGGAAGGATTAGATCGGGTTCACGCGTGATAAAAATTCTATCGTAAAAGTTTACTCTAATCCTGCTGTTGCCTTGTTTACATCACATCAGCGAAATAATTTTTTTTTCTCTCTCTCTCTATCTCTCTCTCTTCTCTTTTTAAAACACTGCCGGAAGATTTAAAAAAAAATGAGGAGGGGAGGAGAACAAAAGTTCCCTGGAAAGTAATCAAAAAAAAAAAAAAATATTAATTATTATTAACGAGTATTGATCGTTTGTTCCTGCCTTTTTCCTCCCATTAAAATGATTTCCAGCAGCAAAAAAAAATCCTTTTATTTGTCTCCTCATTATCATTATCATTATCATTATCATTATCAAGTTTCGTGAAAATTTTTCATAAAAAAACAAAAAAAAAAAAAAAAATTTCTCAAAGGAATACATTTCTTTTGCTCGCACGTATACGCGAACTCATACATTTGAATTAACAAATCTCAAAGGTAAAAGTAAAAGGAAAAAAAAAGGTGAGAGAAATAAATAATACATTAATTAAATTTATTTGTTCAACATTAATAATAATAATAATAATAGTGATAATAATAATGATAATTCGTCGCGAATATGATAATAAAAAAAATTTTTTTATTTCGGTTTTTCGTTAATCATTCCAAATTTTAATGGTATTGGGGGGGGGATAAAGAGGAAAGAAACGGGGAGAGTATAGAAAGAGAGAGAGAGAGAGAGAGAGAGAAATAATAATCACATTATCTTTTTTAATAATAATAATAATAATAAAAAACACGATATTTAATTATTATAATTAAAGTCATATATCAACGTCCGTCCGCCATATTTTTTCAATATAATCTATCAATTAAAAATAATTATAAGGATGTTGATGATGACGATGACGAAAAACACGACGTATCGAGCGAGGATACCGACATGACGTCATACATACGTAGGTAATACAAAATATTCACGTGAAATAAACAAAAAAAAAAGCAAATTAAATAAGGGTAGGAAAAAAAAAAAATTTCATTCCCCGTGAAATAAAATCTTTTTTTTTTTCTTTTTTTTTTGTTTCCTGTTGATTTTCTCGCAGGCTCGTTCGAAACGCACTCGAAATCTTTAAAAGGTCAAGCAATTTAAAACAGTTGAACTCTTCGAAAATTGAGCTTGGGATTCCTTTTTTTTTTCTTTTTTTTTATTCCGGGTCATTTTTAAAATAGAAACAAAAAGATTTGAAGAGGAAGAAAGGAAGAAGGAAAAGAAAGGGAGAGAGAGGTGGGAAGAGGGAGAGAAAAGAAAGATTCCCGGAGTTGAAAAAGTTTTATTTAAAAGTTTAAAGAAGAAAAAAAAAAATCTTTTTTCGCCCTTCCTCCTCCCTTTGTGCGACATTTGACCTCAAAGTAGTGTTTTGTCATTAATTAATGATGGGAAAAAAAAGAAATCAATGAATTTTCTTTTCACAATTCTTTTTCCACGTTCCGTATTTCCTCTCTTTCTCTCCTCCTCTCTCTCTCCCCCCCTTCTCTTTCTTTCTTTTCTATAACATTCCAACTTATTTCCTCAGAATTTTTTTTTAAACAACTTTTTCTTTTCTTTCGTCGTCGTCGTCGTCATCATTATCATTATCATTATCATCATCATCATCATTATCATTATCATAATCATCATCATCATCATTATTATTATTATTTGTTTTCAAAAATCGAAAAAATATAATTTTTAATTTCAATCCATTTTTTTTTCTCCATAACGTTTTATTACAAAAATTATTTTAAAAGTAAGCAATCTGGTCATTTTCCCGCTCTTTTTTTTTTTTTAAATATATATACCGTTTGGTAACTAACCGGAAAAAGTAAGTCGTAAATCTGTTTCCGTTTGGCCGCCGAGAAGAGAATAACGAGGGAAAGAGAGAGAGAAAGAGAAAAAAAAAACAATTTTAAATGAAAAATTTTTTTTAACAAGGTAATAATTTTTTTTTTTTTTTTTCTCAAAGGTTGAAAATGTAAAACGAGGAGGGAAATGAAAAAAAGCGGGGGGTGAGGGGGGGAAGAAT
>NW_002987260.1:547921-551075 GCF_000006295.1 Pediculus humanus corporis | reverse complement strand
AAAGTTTTGCTTAATTTAGGAAAAAAAAAAAAAATTTATTCCAGTTAACCTAATAAATTTGAAAAGAGAAAGAGAAAAAGAGAAAAAAAGGAAAAAAAAGACCAAAAAGAATAAAAAAAACGTTTAAATTAATTGTTACGTTCAAAAATCATAAATAAATATCTCGAATAATAATAATAATTATTATTATTAAAATAAAACGAAATCGAAAAAAAAAAACAAATATGGCGTCGAAACGTTTTTCATTGTTGTTGTTGTTTTAGGGAAAAAAAAAAAAAAAAAAACAATTTTTCATTTAATCATTTTTCATTTTTCATGTTTTTTTTTTTTTTAAATTTAAATAAAAATTAAATCAAAATTTTAAATTTTATTTTACGTTACGGATGCCACGAACATGACTTTTAATATGTAAATAAAAAAAAATGGCGGGAAAATAAATTGAATTCGAAAAAAAAAAAAAATTTGATTAAAATGATGATGATTTTTTTTTAAAGATCGATAAATCGATTCAATAAATACTAAAAAATTTAAATCGATCGTTCGAGTTTTTCTCTCTCTCTCATTTCAAAAAAATATTTTAAAGATAAATGATAAAAAAAGGAAGAAAGATATAGTTAAAGAGAGAGAAAGAGAAAGATAGAAATTAAATTTTGTTTACTATTGTATATATAGGACGGTCATATTGTATAGTCCGAAACGAATTTTCCCATCAAGAATTTTCCTTTTTTTTTTTTTGTTGTTGTCGTCATCGTCGTCGTCGTCGTACTTGAAAACGTTAAAACCTTTTTTTCTCGGGTTTAAAAACGAGACGACAAAAAAAAAGCAGAAGGAAAAAGGAGGGGGAGAGGGGAAGGGAAAAAAAAGGAAAAAAATAAAAACGCAGATGCCACATTTTAGTAATTAAACGTTAAAAACGAAACGACGGTTGGTTGGTTGGTTGGTTGGTTGGTTGTTCGGTTGTTTGGTTGGTTGCTTGGTTGTTTGGTCCTTTTTTTTTTTTTTCATAAAAAATTAAAATTCCATTTTAATAATAAAAACTATAAAAAAAAAAAGGAAAGGAGGAAAGTGTCAAAAGTCATTTTCGTAATAAAAAAAAAAAAAAAGAAAACAAAGAAAGCTGGTAATTAACTTTTTTCAACAGATTGAACTTTTTTTCTTTTTTTTTTTTCGTCATCTTCATCATCTATTTTTTTTTTTTTTTTGTACTTCAATCTAATTTTATTCCATCTTCTTTTTCATCTTCTTCATCTTTTTCTTCTACTTCTTTTTCATCGTCATCATCATCTTCTTATTTTTTAATCTCATTTTTTTTTTTTTAATTCTTTGAATTTAATTAATTAAATAATTAATTTTTTTTTTCTTCTTTTTTTCTTCCATCTTTTTTTTTTTTAATTCCTGTACCTGATTTTTAATTTTAATTTTTTTTATCACCCGAAGAAGAAGAAGAAAAAAAGATGAAAAAAAAATACGTGAGTAATTTTATTTATAAATTTTTCCACGTGGGATTAGTGGGTGGATTTCCACGTGTGCACTCTCGCATAATCCATTACATTATCATAGGAGGATTATTATTTTTTTTTTTCTTTTCCTCTCCCTCCTCCTGTTTTTTACTCTACTTCCGGTTTGATTTTTTTTATTTAAATATTTTTCTTTTTTTTTCTTATTAAAAGTTCAATGAACTTTTAAATTTAAAAAATAAACGATTATAGAAAAAATTATTAAAATCAGGCACAGTTTTAAGTTTGTCAATTATTATTTTATTGTAAATAAAAAAATTGCAACGATTGCGAATAATATTTACAGAAAACATTAGTGAGCGAGTGAATGAATGAATGAATGAATGAATGAGTGAGTGAATGAACGAGTTTATTTTTTATTACCTCAAAAATAAAACGCGTTTAAAAATAAAAAAATAAAAAAATAAATTACTCTGGCGTTTTACCTTTTTTCTTTTATATAAATCCAAAATCTGTCATTTCTCTCTTTCTTTCTCTCTTTTCCCCCCCTCTCTCTCTCTTTCTTCATCACATCTTATTTCTAACATTGGGGAAGAGGGGAAAAAAAAGTAAAATAAAATAAATATAAAACGGTGCCTGCTTTCACGAATATTAATCTGGAACCTTTTCTTTTTATTCTCCTCCTAGATTTTCTTCATTCGTAACTTACTTTTCTCTTTTTTTTTCTCCCTTTTCTTTTCTTTTTTTTTCTCTCTCTTTATTTCTCTCTTTTTCATTCTTTCTTTCTTTCACTTTGAAAACTTAATTTACCCGCTAACACTATTTGAATAACTTTAAAAAGCTTTTCATTTAACTTAAGTATAACTTTCATTTACTTCTTCTTTTATAAATACTTTACTAAGTAAAAATTGGCATTAAAACTTTTTTTTTTCTTTCTCTCTTTCTATTTTCTCACTTTTTTTTTCTTTTCGCTTTCTTACCCTCTCTCTCGCTCACCCTCCTTCTTTCTCTATTCTTTACTTCTCACCTGTCTTTCCACACCTTTCCTTTTGAAGAAAAAAAAAAGAAATCTTTCTTTTTCCATTTCTTTTATTTTCTTTGACTTTGGGTAATAAAAGTTTGAAAAAAAAAGAATTTGTTGTTTGTCGTAGTTGGGAACGAGAGGGAAAATGGGGAGAAGGAATTGAGGAGAAGAGGGGATAGGAGGATGGGTGGGTGAATGAATGTTGGGGGGAGGGATTTAATTGCTTAAAAATTTTTGTCGCGAAAAAAAAAAAATTTTTTTTTTTTTCTTTGTCATTATTTTCATTTCTATTTCTCTCCATCTTTCCTCTCTCTCTTTCTCTTTCTCTCTTTCTCTTTCTCTCACTCTCTCTTTTCTTCGCTCTTTTTTTCCTCTCTCTCTTATTATTTTATTCAAAGATAAATAATTATTCAGTAAAAAATCTTTTTTTTTTTTTTAAAAAAGATTTACGTCAAACTAGTGTTTCAATTTTTGCGGTCTTTTGTGAACGATCCTGACTTTAATCTTCTTCCATCTTTTTTTTTTTTCGTTTCGTTTCGTTTTGTTTTTGTTTTTAACTTTAAGTAAGATTAAATTTTAAGGTTGTTGTTGGTTGTTGTTGAATGAATTTCTTTTGATTTTTTTTTTTTTCCGTTCACCGAAATTTAATAAATACTTTTTTTTATTTTGAAAA
>NW_002987260.1:539619-547839 GCF_000006295.1 Pediculus humanus corporis | reverse complement strand
GAATGTAAAAATTACCGCGAAAGGTTTTTAAAAAAAAAACAAAATGGCGGGAAAGAATTTTTTTTTAACTTATGCATTATGAGTTCAAACGACTTTTAAGGTTTTGAATATTAAACAGCGTCTGATTTTTTTTTTTCTTTTTTTAAATTGCAAATTTTTATAATAATTTTTATTACTTTTTGGGGAGACGTGTAATATAGAAAAACGTGATTCGGTCGGTCGGTCGGTCGAACATTTTTGATTATTGCTTAATATTCTCGTCCTCGTCCTCGTCCTCCACATTTTACTCCGCCATTTTTTTTTTTTAAACTAATTAAAAACGTTAAAAAAAAAATTTTTTTTTCTTTTTTTTTTTAATTCTGCTTAGGTTTGGATTATTATTATTATTGAACTTTTTTTTTTTTTAAAAAGAAAGAGAAAGAAAGAGAGAGAGGAGAGAGAAAGAGAGAGAGAGAGAGAGAGAGAGCGAGGGGGGGAGGAAAAAACCCAATTTGAAAAAAAAAAAAAAATATTTAGAACAGTCGGAGGTCTAATTTTGTCTACGCAAGATACGTTTAAATGTTTTAGTTTTTTCCTTTTTTCTTTTTCTTCTGCATATTGCACGAAATTAGCATATAAATTGTAATAATATCTTGGAAATTTTCCACGTTTTTCTTTCTCAACGTTCTATATCGTCTATGGTTTTCCTTTTTCCGTTGAATTTTATTTTTATTTTTCACCTGAAATTCTGAAGAATAAAAAAAAAGGTTTGCCCTAATTTTCTTTTTCTTGCTTTTTTTTTTGCATTTTGATTTTTTTTTTTTGTTACTAATGTTTTCAAAACGTCAACAAGGAAAAGAAGTAGAAGAAGAATGATAATGATAAAAACAATTTTCCTTTTTTCTTTCATTTACAGAAAGGAAAAAAAAAAGAAAAATCAACAGTGAAAATAAAAACAAATAAATTTTATTTGTTAACGAGATATTTTTAGCTCTTTTTTTTTTTCATCTTATTCGGTTAGCTCTTAGTATTTGTTTTATAATTACCGGGAAAAAGAAAAGAAAAGGAAAAAAAAGGAAAATTTAATAGCTCACAGTTAAAACAAACGATTGGTTGTTGTTTAAAGACGAAAAAGAAAACATTTTACAAAATAAAAAAAAAAAAAAAAAACGTTCATAAAAAGTTTTAAAAAAGTTTTTTTTTTTTTTTTACAAGAAAAATTTTGGTTATTGGAAAATAGAAAAAAAAGAAAAAGAAAAAGGAAAAAAAAGGTTTAAAATGTTTTATTTATTTATTTTTTTAAGTATTATTAGTTTCGATATGGAAGACAATCAACCAATTTTTGTTTGTTTTTGTTTTGTTTCTCTCGTTAGTATTAACAACGAAATTTTTTTTTTTTTTTTTTGGATAATCTTTTAAAAGTAAGTTCCGAAAATCTTGAAAACATTTTGTCGCATACAAATATACCTACCTGACGTGCGTGATCTTAAATATAATAAGCCACAAACCAAAACAACAAACAACAAATAAACCCCCTCAACTTGGAAACAAAAAACTTTTTTATACTACAAAAAAAAAAATACACAAAACTTTTAATATATTTTTTTTGCGCGTGCGCACGCGCCCGAAATTATAATTAAAATTATTTAGAAAAAAAAAAATTGATTGCTTATTCTTAAATTATCTCTTTCTCTCTTTTTCTTTCTGTCTGTGTCTCTCCCTCTCTCTCTCTCTCTCTCTCTCTCATATTTTATTTAATTAAATGAATGCAGTAAAACAACAGGAATTGAATATACTGCCAAAAATAATTAGTCCGAACAAGTGAATATAAAATTAAATTTAATTTAATTGCATCCATTTTTCATTTGGGAAAATAAACGTTTTCCAAAAAAAAAATAAAAAATATATCCAACAAACAACAAAATATCCTTCGTAATTAAACAATAGAGTGAGAGAGTGAGAGAGAGAGAGATAGATGGAGAAAATGTCCGCCGTACGCTTTTCCCGCCTATTTCTCAGTTTAAATTTCAAAAAAAAAAAAAAAATTAATTAATTAATTAATAAAAAAAAAAATTTACGTTCGTTTTCGAAGTGATATATATTTATATATCGTGCGAAATAACAAATTTGGGAGTCTCCCCCCACCTCCCTACTCTCCCCATTATTTTTAAGAATCGTTTAAAAAAATAAAATTATTATTATTATTAATGTAATCGTTTCCCTAAAGAAATTCTATAATAAAAACGTACGTTCGCAGTTTTTGTATAATTTATATTAATTATATTTTTGAAAATAATAAAATAAAGTTGTTTGTTTGTTTGTTAGTCAATTAATTTTTATTTCATCTTCATTTTTGTCATATGGCAAAATTATAAAAAAATTCGATTGTGATTTAAAAGCAAAGTTAAAATAAATAAATAAATAAAATGACGACGTGGCGTTAGACAAAAAATAATAATTTTAATTTATTTAAATGATTATTCGTTCGTAAGATTGGTTGAATTTTTTTTTCCATCGGTCGGGGAAGGAGGCGCGTTGATTAGGGGAAAATAAGGAAGGTAGTAGAGGAAGGAGGGAAGGGGAGGAAAGGGAAACAACATATTTTACGACTACTCTCTATTAACGATCGGTCCTTTACCGATATTATCGTTTTTGATTTATTATTACTCCGCGGTTATTACGTGTAAAAAAAAATTACAAGTAAAAACATAATAATAATAATAATAATAATAATAATGTTTTTTTTTTTTTTATCGTTGAGTTCAATTATCCTTGAGATTTTTCTAGGAATTTTTTTTTTTTTATTTCTGTTGTTTTGATTGTTTTTCATTCGTGATTTATACAACAACAACAACAACAAACGGTTTGGATTTTAAAGTGTATTAAAAAAAAAAAAAAAAAGAGAAAAATAATTCAAGAAAGTTTGACGTGGTTTATTTTTGAAATGAATCTGACAAGTAATAAAAACGCAAACTTTTTTTTTTTTCTTTACTGTTTTAACGAGTTTCGAGCATGCATTAAAAAAATTTTTTTCACCCTCTCCTGCCTTCCCTTTCCTCCCCTCTCTACGCACTTCTCCTCTTTGAAATAAATATTTCCAATTTCTTTTCTCCAGCAGTAAGGGAAAAAAAAAGAAACTGGAAGTGATATGAAACGTAAATACGAAGACGACGACGACGACTTATGTGTGTTGTGTATTGTCGACATTTTTCATGGGGGGGGAAAGGGAAGGAGATACGGGGGAGGGAGGCTTAAAAAAAAAAGGATTAAAAACTCGTCGTTTTCCTCTCGTAATATTTTTGTGAAAAATTTTTGTTACCCTCTTGACGTAAGCAAAATAAAGCAACCCTTGTAAAGAAAAGCAATTAACTTGTTAAGTATTCTTTTCCTTCACTTTTCTTTCATTTTCACCACCACCCACCTCCACTCACCCACCTACAATCCTTCATCCTCATTTTTTTTCTTTTCTCTACACCACTACCCCCCACATTTAATAATAATTTTTAAAAGTTTAAAAAAAAAGGGAAAAACAAAAAAAAAGAAGAAAAAAATGTAAAAAATTTATTAGAATTTATAAAATTTCACATAAGTGAATAGCGAGCGGAGGGGGGAGGGGAAAAGGAAAAGAAAGGAAAAAAAAATTTTCGTAAAACCTTTTTGTGCGACCCTTAGGGAAGTTTAAAAAAGTTTTTTTTTTTTTTTGTGTTAACCAAAAGAAAAGAGAAAAGAAGAAAGAAGAAGAAGAAAAAAAAAACTCGTGGTAATATTTAATTAAAACTTATTCGCAGATACACACAATATGTAAAAAAAAAGCGGGGGAAGGAAGAGGGGGAGGGGAGGTAATTTATTACTCTTATTAAGATTTTAACTTATTAATAAATGATTTTTTTTTTATTCTCCCATTGAAAATATTTTGTTGTCGTTGTTGTTGCTTTCTTTTTTGTTCGTAATGACGACGACGACGACGACAAACGCCGAAAGCGTTAATAATACGCCGCGCGCATATTTTCTACACTTTTTGACTCATTTTACCTTTAACCCCATTGAGTTTATGACTTTTTATTAACAAGCGACACCCTCGGGGTGTTTTTTTTTTTTTTTTTACGTTGAATATTAACTTACCTGTGGAAAATTTAAATTTTTTTCATTCGACGAAAACTATACAAAAAAAAAATGAATTTTTACCTCCCCGACCGACCCACCAATCCACCCTTTTTCAATTCCCTTCCTCCCTCCGCCTTCCTCTTCCCCGCCCATCCACAAACAAATGCAATTTTCAATATGTCGCGACCAAAAAAAAAAAAAAATTTAAATATATATTATTTATTTTAAGGGAAGCGAAAAAAACATCACGCATTTTTTTTTTTTAAACGATGCGTGCGTGCGTGTGCGTAGAATTTTCCAATGGAGGGATGGGTAGTAGAGAGGGAGAGAGAGGGAGAAGAGGATAAAACCAACGTCGGTTTCCCTTTCTATCTCTTTTTTTTATTTTTTATACCACGCGTAAATTTTTCATTTTTTTATACGTCGTTCTTTCCTTTTTTTTTTTTTTTTAATTACTATAATTATCGATAATCTATATTTCATTAAAATTAATTACTATTATCATTATTATTAACATAATTTATTATTTAAAAAAAAAACGTGTCAAAAATAATTTATTTATTAATCGATAAAACGATAATTAATTCGCGTTTTTTTTTTTTAAAATAAATAATTAAAATATAATAATAATAATAATAAAGAGATAAAATACGATGAGATAGGGGGAGGAGGTAGAGGGGAGTTGGGAAGAGGAGAGATTCACGGTATCACGAATAAATAAATAAAAAATAATTTAAATTACGAGGAGGGATATGGGAAAGTCAAAAAAAAAAAAAAAAAATTTATCGATTTTTCGTTGCCTTTTTTTTTTTTTCTGTTCATCCCCCGCGGAAAATAATTTTTTCTTTTTTTATTAAGACACACACACACACATACCGAAATGCTTTTTTCATCATCATCATCATCATCATGAGAAACAGGAGGAGGGGAAGGAGGAAAAAAAAAGGAAACGGAAAAAAATTTTAAATTCCATTTCTAATTTAAAATTTAAATAACAAAAAAGTTGACTTTAAAATTTTTACAATTAGCTCTCAATTCATTTCCGTTCGTTTTTTTTTAAACTTTAAGTTTGGCGCATTTAGTGCCACGTTAAGTCGTTAATTTTTTTTTTTTTTTTTTCATAAAATCTTATTCTGGAGTGTGAGAGAGAAAGAGAGAGAAAGAGGGGAGGAGGACGAGGCGTGGCAAATAAAAAAAAATGGTAAAAATGTGAGGGATGAGGAGGGGAAAGGGGGTAGTAGTAGAAAAGAAAATGTAATTTTGAATTGTTGTTAGTGCCAAAGCTCAGTTTTTACTTTTTTTTTTTTTTTTTACTTTATCCAAACAGTAAATTCTTTTTAGAAAAAAAGTTGTAGTTATAGCGTGAACTATATTTTTTCCTTTTAACCGGTCGAATACGTTTTCCTCCCAAAAAAAAAAGGAAAAAAGGAAAACTCCGGGATAAGTTTTTTTTTTTTTTTTTCTTTTAAGTGTTTTTTAAAACGAGAAAATAAAATTTCATGTTGGTTTTTGCTGTTGATTTGATTGCCTAAATGTTAATTTAAAATTTAGGTTTATGTATTTTATTACCGTAATAAAAACTTTTATTACTTTACGATAAAAAAAAAAAAAAAATTTTTTCAACGTGTGTGTGTGTGTGTAATAAGGTCGATGATGGGGGTGGTGGTGGCGGCGGCATTAAATTGATTTTTAAAAACTAAATTTTATTACGTCACACAAATTATTATTTTGATCGTTATTATATTAATTACCCTAATTGATAATTCAATTATTATTATTATTATTATTACTCGTAATTTTTTTTTATTTATTATTTTTTGATTTTTTAAAAAAGTTTTATGTATTTATTTATTTAATAATTATTATTGATCGAAACCGAAATAGAAATATATACGTACCGATTGATAAAAAATTATTTGTTTTTCCAGAATGATCATTGACGGGTGAAAAAAAACTCATCGATAATGTTAATAATAATAATTTTTTTTTGAAAAAATGAAAAAAAAACGTACGAGTTGTAATAAAAGTAATAAAAAATTTCGTTTTCTAATGGTTGCAATAAGAGAATAATAAATTTCCAGTAAAAAAAAATAAAAATTTTTTTTGGAGAAATTTTTTTAAATTTTTTTTTTCCAGTATTGTTTTTTTTTTTTCCGTTCCAGTAGAAATAAACTTTCAACTTTGTTATTACGCTTCTCTTTTTTCTTTTTTTTTTTTTTTTTTTTTTTTTTTTTCATTTTCATTCATTCATTCATTCATTCATTCCGACGTAGGGTTTTTCTCCGTGTCTCCTTCACTCCGGGATTTTTCTACTTTCCTGTGCTTTCTCCCCCATCCCATCCCCTCTTCTTCCCCCCATTCACCCACCCACACACATTTCGTTCTTATTTCTTCCTTCTTGAAAAACAAATTGCTAGGAAAAAAAAAAAAACACTCGAGACAACCGAAAGTCATCTTTCCATATATTCTCCAACAACAACAACGAATTCCAAGTTATTATTATTATTATTTTTTTTATTTATTTTATTTCTCCAGAATTTTTTATTTTTTTTTATTTTTTATCCTCCCGCATATTATTATTATTATTATCATCCTCCTCATCCTCATTTTTTTGATTTATTTTTCTTTTCAATTACTATTATTATTATTATCATCATTATTATTAAAAAATGAAAAAAAAAAAAGAAAAAATTCACCGCATTATATTGTTTATGGAATTTGTTTTTTTATTTTTCCAAACTGGAGAATTTTTTTTAAAAACAAAACAAAAAAAAAAGAAAATTTTTTTTTTTAGATGTAAAGTAGGATATCCGGTTTGAAAATAAAAGTAGATAGGAAAAAACAGTTTCAAGATTAAAAATTAATTAAAAAAAAAAAAAAGGAAAGAAGAAAAAGGAAAAAAAGGAAAAAAAAAATTCGGTTTTTTTTTCGAAACCACTTAAAAAAAAAAAAAAGAAAATTTAGTTGCATGAAAAATTTATTTGCTGGAAAAACAAGTTTCTAATATTATTTTTATTGAAAAATGTTTGTTTTCGTTTTTTTTTCTCCAGAAACGAAAAAAAAAGAAAAAAGGGGAGGGGAGGGAAAAAATTTTTCCTTTTTTTATTTTCGGTCGATCTTACTTTATAATAAAAGAAAAAAAAAAAATGATGGGAGTTGAAGTGGGAAAAGCCATCGGTAGAAAAAAAAAATTATTATTATTATTGTTATTAGTACTATCATTAATATTCTTACCTGAATGAAAATGTGGTGAGCGGCCTGTATGATTTATGACTCGATGGATCGCTCATCGCGGTTCCCCAAAAATCATTTTTTAACACTTGAAGAATGGGGGTTTGACCAGTGACGTCACGATTTCGCGTTATCGCGGGTATGTCGTCGTGTACGAAATCACCGAAAAATGCGTTTAAATAACAAATAAAAGCGACACACGCGACGATCGAATATTCTCTCCATCTTCCGTTTCCTCCTCCTCCTTTTCCTCGTCCTCGTCCTCTTCCCCCTTTTCCTACTTTTCCTCCTCCTCCTCCGACATCATCACCATCATCATCGTCATCATCGTCATTATCGTATTTTTCCTTTTTTTTAAAACAACACGACCCGAATTTTTTTCTTTGTACGAAAAATGGTTTCATTTTATTATTATTATTATTATTATTTTTTATAAAATATTTACTACCACTTTTGACATTATTATCAATTAAATGAATTCTCGTCTTATCAATAACGTTAACGTTTTTTTGTTGTTTTCGATCATCGATCGATA
Source organism: Pediculus humanus corporis (assembly GCF_000006295.1). Taxonomy (NCBI): domain Eukaryota; kingdom Metazoa; phylum Arthropoda; class Insecta; order Psocodea; family Pediculidae; genus Pediculus; species Pediculus humanus. The sequence goes on along the minus strand of NW_002987260.1, from coordinate 539,990 downwards.
ATTTCGTCGACGAATTTCTACTATTAAATAATAATTTTTGTTCTTTACCACCCCCACCACCGTTGTTGTTATTACATTTTTCCCTCGACAAACACCACGTTATTTTTGATGTTTTACCACCCCCACCACCACCACCACTACTACACCAAGGCGGTTGTTTCACGATTTCGTTGTTTCGACACATGTATTCTTCGAAATTTTTGTACATCATCATTCATTTATTTTATTTTCATTTTGTTACCGTGCAAACGATATTCCCATGATAATTATCATTATTATCACCGTATTTATCGTTTTTTCTTTCTATCATTTAAAAAAAAAAAAAAAAAAAAAAAAAAAAAAAAAACCCGTAACAAGAAAAAAAAAAATTT
>NW_002987260.1:522119-534619 GCF_000006295.1 Pediculus humanus corporis | reverse complement strand
AAAAAATAAAATAAACGTGATCCTTTTTAAATTTTTCACGTACGGGAGAGAAAACGCACACACGAAATTCATCTACTTCCACGATACTCGAACGAATTTCCTCTTTTCTTCCTCTTCCCCCCCCCAAAAAAAAAAGAAAATGGAAATAGTTAAACGATTTTCATTAGGATTTTAATTTCGTTTCGATTCGTTCTTCTGCCACACGCACGCACGCATTCTCGTTCGTTTCGGGTTTTTTTTGTCCACCATTTTCTCTTTCTCTCTCTTTCTTTTTCTCTCTTTTAAAAAAAATCTTTTCTTTTTTTTATCGGTACTTAATCATTGGTATAAAAACATTTAAACAAAAAAAAAAGGAAAAAAGAAAAGAAAAATTTAAGAAAATGAATTTAAAAACATACAAACAATCATTTTTCCATACACCACTTTTCCTCTCTTTCTCTCCCTCTCTCTCTCTCTCTCTTTCTTGCCTGTTTGTGTGTGTGTATATTTTGTTTTTCAACTCTTTTTAAAAAAGATTAATATTACGAGCAAGAAAGGAGAAAAGTCTGCTTTCGAGTGAAAAGTTTTTTATTTTTTAAGCAAAAAAAAAAAAAAAAAAAGTTTTGCTTACTGAGTGGTGGGTGATTCATGATGGCGAATTGCCGAAAGAACTTGATGTGGAAAACGCATGTATAATTTATATTCTGACAAAGTTTAGTTTTTTTTTTTTCTACTTTAGTTTACCGAATCAAAATGATTTTTTAAAATAAAAAAAAAAGTTATTTAATGTTTACTTACATAAAAGTCTCGGGTTTTATTATTATTATTATTATTTCCCTTCCCCTTCCTCCCCCTCCCCCCCCGGTTAAGTTAAATATCACAATCAAATTTGGTGATAATTTATTTTAAATTTTTTTTTCCTCCCAAGTTCGATGTCGTGACTGTAACATTATCGTAACTGTGTATTGGGTCGTCTTTTGAGATTTTACCTATCCCCACCTCCTGCCTTCCCCCCTCCCGTAAATAAAATAAAAATTGTTGGAAGCGATAATGATGATAATAACGTAAATAAATTAATAAAAATAATTTTATAAACACATCCGGACGGAAAATTTAATGGAAAATTTTTTTATCAACGATTCGTTTATACGTAAATAAATAAATAAATAAATAATTTTAATAAGTTAATAATGATAATAATAATAATAATAATAATTAAAATTTTAAGAAAAGTAATTGCAACAGGTGAATATAATAATAATATTAAATCATTTTGACGGAAGGGAACATTAGATTAAAAAAAAAAAAATTTTTTTTTTTTTTATTTTCTGCTTTTTTTTTATGAAAAAAAATTCCTGTCGTTTTAGTTATGAAAAAAAAAAAAACTTAATTTTAATTTTATCTTAAATTACCAAAAAAAAAAAAAATTATTTATGAAAAGATTTTTAGCCAATTGTAAAAAAAAAAAAAAGAAAAAAAAGAAAAAAAATTTAATTTTTTTTTTATTAGTTCGGTCGTTCCAGTTTTTTTTTTTTTTTTTAAAAAAAAAGTTTTATTAAGTCAAACTTTTTTTTTTTTTTTTGAAATTTTTCACGTTTGCGGAATACCAAATTGGAAAATGCAAATTAAACATAAAAAATTCAATAAATTAAATTTTTTTTTTTTTTTTGAATTAGTCGTCTGCTTTGAAAATTAAATGAAGTGAGATGGTTTTGTGGTTTTGATGCAAAAACGCCTCATTTTATTCCGATTTAATTTACAACCTTTTGCTTCCCGCCATTTCTTTTTTTTTTAAACACGAAATATAATTTTTTTTACCCCCCCCCCCGTCATCCTTACCCCTGAGCCTCACCCACGTCCTCACCCACGTTCTCACTCACTAATCCTTTCTCTGGTTTTTCTTTTCATTTTCCTTTTTTTTGCCTCTGCCTCTGCCTATGCCTTTCCCTTTGCCTCGAACTATAGGAAACGAAAATAATAATAATAATAATAATAATAGTTATTATTATTATAACTTTAAATAGTTTTTTCGTGTTAATAAAAAAATTTTTTTAAAATGTCGCGAGTAATTATATAAATCTCCAATCCAACATCATCGCCCCCGAGATTGAGAGAGAGAGAGAGAGAGTTTTCCAAGGTGATAAAAAAAAAAAATCATAAATATATGTTAATATATCGTTCGATCGATAGAACGTTCTAGAAAAATTTTTTAAGTGTTTAGATAATATTGATAAAACGAACCGGAAAAAAAAAAAAAATTTTTTTTTTTTTCGTCGGTCACGTTTTTTTTTTTAAACGCCACGTGGATATTTTGATTTTATATTTATAACGGAAAAGGTGCGCGTGACGTTAAGAAAAATTTTTCCCTGTTTTTTTTTTTTTTAACACTCCTTTCGAAATTTTAACGGATATTATTAATAATAATAATAATATAATTTTCAGTATAAAATTATAATATTAATTATAATGTAACACTTTTGATAATGTGATTAAAAAAAAAAAATTTTTTTTGTAAAATAAAAATTTTTATATAATATATATTGGAAATTATAAATTTTTACTCGAAATAATAATAATAATAATAATAATAATAATATATTATAATATTATATATATATATATATATATATATATATATATATATATATATATATATATATATATATATATATACGGAAATTCCCGTTATTCTTTCGGTGCCAATAAAAAAAAAAAAAAAAAAAAAACATTTTTTTATTTATTACCTTACCACAATATATTAATATTTTTTTTTTTTTTTATTACCACGCATTGATACCCACACGAAATTTATACGATTTTCAGTATATATATGTTATCATTATCGCGAACGCTTAAGGGTAAAAAAAATAATATCAATATTATTATTATTATTACGTGTAGAAAAATATTTTAAAAATTTGCAATATATATATGCGCTGTGTGCTTTTAGTAACAATCACGTTTGTTTGTTTGTTTTTCTACCTGATATACAAAAAAAATTTATTTACACTGTTTTATACTGAAATTTATATCATTAATAATATAAATATATATCAAGATAAATTTTTTATTGATGTTAAAACTGTTTAAAAAAAAAAATTCGTTTCGTATATTAAAAAATTTTTTTTTAAATTCGTTAAATTTTTTTTAAAATATTATTATTATCATTATTATTATTAATATAATAGTATAAATGGAAAAAAAATATGCGTAAATATACTTACGTGCTGTATTTGAGTATAGTATATAATAATAATAATTATTAACAATGAGCAAATAATATTAACGTGTATAAATATATAACGGTTGGTGTTAACAAAAAAAAAAAAATTATTTGATTACGTCACACGTAAATGCGTCAACGACGACGACGAGTACGACGACGACGATAAACGCGATGTAACTATATTATTATTATTATTATTAATATTAATGAAAATAGTATTATTATTTTTTGAGGGTGAACAACGTCGCGATTTTACCCTCGAGAGTGTTATAATAAAATGTAAAACCATGTCTTTGGACCCGGCCCGCAGTCCTGACTGTTTTCAACCAAACTTTTTACGGGACGCAGACGCAGATTTTCCGAATACGGTCCTGCGCCTTTTTTTTTCTTCTCTCTCTCTCTCTTTCTCTTTTTTTCCCGTACATGGAAATTTAAAAATTTTTTTTTTTTTTTTTTATCATGCAACGAGAAAGTCGTACTCTCTCTCTCTCTCTCTCTCTCACTTTATTTTGTTGGAAAACATATCGAATTATTGTTTATGTTTTTGGTGTGCGTGTGTTTGTGCGTGAAATGCGTTGTATGACATGCACGCATCGTGGCATTAGGTGAATGAAGAAGTTATCGGGACGCACCAGCTAAAAACCAAGACTTTCATAACAAAATTTTCTCGTTGTGGAAGTAAAAAAAAAGAAAAAAATTTCGTATTTAAATAATTTATGATTGCGTGTTTAAATGATATTCCGTATTAGTTTTATAACTATTATTATTATTATTATTATTATTATTATTATTATTATTATTACTATTATTATTATTATTATTATTTTTACTGCTACTACTATTGCTATTGCTATTGCTGTTTTTTTCTTTTTTCCGATGCAAATTTTTTTTTTTATTCCGAAACAGAAATAATATACAAATTTCCGGTAAATAATAATAATAATAATAATAATAATAATAATAATAATAATAATAATAATAATAATAATATAATAATAATAATAATAATAATAATAATAATAATATTTTTTTCTTTCATACCCCTTTCGAAGCATAAATATATAAATATACTACGTATTTATTATCATTATTACTATTATTATATTTATGAATATTTGAAATTTAATGTATGACTCGATAAAAACTTATTAATTATTATTATTATTATTATTACTATTACTATTATTATTATTATTACTATTACTATTATTATTATTATTATTATTATCGTTACCGTCGTAAAAATTTTTTCTTTCGTTCGTTTCTATTTTATTTATATTTACTTCGTATCGTTTTGTTTTTTGTTTCACTACCTCCCATCCTTCCTCTCTTTCTCTCTCTCTTTGTCTCTCTTTCTCTTTACGTGCAAAATGATCTTTTTGATGGAAAATTCAAAATAATAATAATAATAATAATAATCAGTCAGAAAAAATTATTCGTGCCAGATTTTTTTTCCTTTTTTTTTTTTTTATAAAAAATCAAAAATTTCGAAAGAAGAAGAAAAAAGAAAAAGAAAGAAAAAATTTCCCTGCTGGATAAGATAAAAATTTTTAAAACTTTTTTTTTCTCCCCCCCTCTTTTCAAAAAGTTAAACTTAAAATAATAATAATAATAATGATTTTTTGATCTTTATTTTCCCATCGGAAATAAAAAATTTATGATGATGATGATGATGATTGTTATTTTATTTCAAAAAAAAATATTTATTTAATTATTATTATTATTTTTTTTTTATTGATTAATTAATCGACCGACGACTCCATATTTATTATTACGTCACAATTATATTTATTAAATTCGGGCGCACGTTTTAAATTTTTTTTTTTTTGTTTGCATTTCAATTATTTACAAAGCGAATTATTATTATTATTATTTTTATCGACAATAAATAAAATAATTTATTAATAATAAATAAAATTTGACAAATACATAAATACATAAATAAATACGAAGTATTCGAAATAAAGTGTTAAATTGTTAAAAAAGAAAAAAAAAGAAAAATAATAATCTACGATTGCTTTAGGGTGAATGAGAAATGATAAAAGGATGAAGAAAAATGTTTTAAAAAAGGAAAAAAAAAGGAAAAAAAAGGAAAGAAAAGAAACGGTTTAGTCATGTCATAAAAAAAAAAAAAGGATGGAAAAGGTTGAGTAAAATAACTAACTTAATGACCTGATGACGTGATAAATGTGAAAGTTAAATAAATATTATAATTTATGCTAAAAGTAGAAGAGAAAAAAAGAGAGAGAGAGAGAGAGAGAGAGGGAAGAGAAAGAGAAAGAAAAAGGAAAAAAAATTTTTTTTTAACTTATGCGTCGACTGATAACCGAAAAAATTATTATTATTATTATTATTTAAATTTTTATTGAAAATAATAATAATGAAAGTTAAATTTTTTTATATTTTTTTAACCGTATTTTTGCATGTGTAAATAATAATAATAATAAAACGCGGAATAGATTGTCCGTGTGCGTGCGTGTGCGTTTTGTTGTTGTTGTTGTTGTTTGTGTCAAAGAAAGGGAAAAATTATTATTATTATTATTATTATTATTGTTGGTTGTCGTTGTTATAAAAAAATTATTTAAAGCAATTTTTTTTTTTTTTTTTTTACGATGGTTAAAACGGGGAAAGGAAAATAAAGAAAAAAAAAGAAAGAAAAGCAGTCGCGTATTGCCAACATATGAATTATTAAAAAAAAAAAAAAAAAGAATAGAAAAGAAAAGAAAATCCATTTACTCAAATGGCCGGCAATTTTCTTTTTAACAAATTTTTCATTTCCTTTAACAATTCAAATTAAATAATAAATTTCATTTTTTTTTCTCTCTGTTTCTGTTTCGATTGCACGTTCTCTCTCTCTCTCTCGCACTCACTCTTTTTTTCTTTTTCTTTCTGTCATTTTCTATTACTCTTCCTTTCTCTGTCTATTTGTCTCTGAATAGATTTTGTCTCTGTCTCTCTCTGAATTCACGTTCTTATTTTTTCTTCTTTTTCCATCTTTCTCCAACTTTCTCTTTTTTTGTCTACGTTTTTCTCTTTCTCTCTCTTTTTTTTCCCCCTCTCTTTCCCTCCTCTTTCTTAACCTTTCGTGCTTAGAAAAAAATAATCATTTACAAAAAAAAAAAAAAAAATTCAAACAAACTTTATTAACAACGTATCAATACCGCATTAAGGATTTTAAAACCTCAAAACCCCCAAAATCCACCCCCTCCTCCCCTCTTCGTTAAAACTGAATTGAGAGGAAACAAACTTAATTTTTCCATCATCGATAAAATCGTCGTCGTCACATAAATTATTATTATTATTATAAAATTTCAATTTGAAATTTTTTTTTTTTTTCGGAAGGGGGGGAAGGAATTAGCGAAGGGAAAACAATTTAAGGGATGAAAATGAAATCAGATAAAAATCCAAATAAGATTTTTAGAGATTGTGTGAGCGTGTGTATGTGATTTCCAATAAAAGGCTGCTGTGAGAAAAGGATTTGTATTATTTTCCTTTTTGTTTTCTAAGGGAGGAAGGGAGGGAGGGAAGGGGGTCATTTTCCGCTTTTAGGGGCGGGGGAGAGAAGATTTAATGTGAAACGCGTAATAAAAAAAGAAAAATGACGTTGAGAACGTTTTTTGGCAAAGAGTGAAAAGATGGTAATTAAGAAAATTTATTGAAATGTTTAATAAAACCAAAATAGAGTTTGTTCATTGTTTAATTATATTGTTTGCATATAAATTTCATTCATTCATCCTTTTTTTTTTGTTTCTCTAACATAAAAACGTTTCAGTTTTAGTTAATCAATAATAATAATAATAATAAAATACGACAACGACGACGACGACACGTAAAATAATAATAATAATTTAAACCGGAAGTGTGATTAAACAAAAATGAATCTCTCTCTCTCTCTCTCTCCCTTCTCGTGCGATTTATTTAATAATAATTATAATTATCGGATAAAAAATATGTAAATAAATGTTGGTGGTACTCCTGATATAATATGCAAACAAAGAAGAACAACAAATAACATGAATTTTATACAAATGTTAGTTAGTTAAAAAAAAAGGAAAAAAGGAGGAAAGGGGGGAGAAAAAAAAGGAAAAAGATAAAAGGTTATTCAAAGGTAATAAATAAAATCATGCGGGACAACGTGAATTTTTTTGCAAAATGGTTCTCCTCTAATTACAACGAACATGAACTTTTTTTTTTTTCGTTAATTTTCTCTTTCTCTCTCTTCCCCCCCTTTTTTCAGGCCAACTTTTTTTTTTTTCTCCGGGATTCTAGAGGAGGATGAAGAAGATAGAAAGGAAGAAAAAAAAAAGTTTACTAAAACGTGATTCGTTTTTTTTATAAGAAAAAAAAAAAAAAAGGAAAAAAAGAAAAAAGAAAAATATGCCGCGAAAAAATTTTCTTTTTTTTTTTTTTTCGCAACTTTAAAAATCGCATTTGGTAATATTTTAGTAGGCGTCTAACTTTTTTTTTTTCTTCCGCCCACCTCTTCCCCTTCCCCCTTCCTCCTTCCCGCTCACCTCCCTTAAAAAATGTAAAAATAAAACATTAAAATTTATTTATTTTTTCTTTCTTTTAACAACTAGATACGAAACTTTTCGAATTTTTTTTTTTTTTTTTTTACTTTTCCTTCCTCCCAGCCCCTCTCTCTCTCTCTCTCTCTTTTCATAAATAAATAAATATTATTATTATTATCGAAACATAATAATTTACTTATAGCGCTATTATTTATAGCTTCAAAAAAAAAAAAATTAATTACTCTCCTTCGTAAACGCGTAAGAAAAACAAAAAAAATTTTCATTTCCTTAAACTCTTTAAAATTTAAAACCGTACGATTTAAAAAAAAAATAAAATCAATAAGTCAATAAATGCGAAATCAATAACTGATCACCACGACGATGATAATAATAATATAAAATGCGACGTCATCAAAACGAAGTTAAATAAATAATAAATTTTTTATTATTAATATTTTAAAAATAAGAAAATAGTTTTTATTACGTCATTTGTTTTTTGTTTTTCTTCTCTTTATTATTATTATTATTATAGCGAGTTAAAAATAAAATAAAGAAGAAGAAAATTAGGGAGGGAAGGAGACAGAGAGAGAGAGAGAGGGGAGGAAGAAGAAAAGTTTACGTGAAGTTAAAAATTATACATAAAAGCATAAATAAAATTAAATATTTAAAGAAAATCTTGATAAAAAAAAAAAAACTTTTCAATATGGCCGACTCGATAAATAACTAGATAAATTATTTTTAAAAAAATATTTGTCGTCTGTTTTTTTTTGTTAAAATAATTAATTGTTTTTAACTTTTATTATTATTATTAATTATAGATTTAAAAAATAAATAAATAATAATAATAATAATAATAATAATAATAATAATAATAATAATAAGAATGTGAAAGAGTATATTAAAGAAAACGCAAGCAACAGGGTCATTTATTTAGTAAAAAAAAATTTTTTTTACCGTGAAAATGTTTGTGTGTTGCTGGTTGGTTGTCGTTGTTGACGTTGCTGTTGTGGTTGTTTCCGTACCGATTAGGGTTGTAATATATGTATGACGTATAATATACGATATAATATTATTTTATATATTTAAAAACGTATAAAATTTCTAAAACGGATTTTTAATCAAGTTTAATTATAAAGAGCGTCGGATTACATTTTTTCTTTTTTGCTTTTTTCTTTTTTTTTGTAATGCGAAACTTACGAACGGAAACTCTGTCATCATCAACTAATTAAAATCCAAAAGCAACAGCAAGAGCAACAGGAACAACAACAGCAGCAGCAGCAGCAACAACAACAACAACAAAAACAACGACAAAATAAATTTATTATTTATTTACTTCACCCTTACACACATGCACACATGCACGTATTTTACCTTGTTGTTATTATTATTATTATTACTACTAACATAAAATTATTAATTAATAAAATTACGTAATTATATTATTTTTATATATATATCATCGTCGCGGTGTTGCGATAACATTAATAGTTTTAATATTAATGATAATGATAATTTTTATGGTTTTTCTTATTTTAACCTGTGTCTCGTTCTCCAGTTTTTCTCCAGTTTGTTATTAAAATAAGAAGAGAGAAAGAGATAGAGAGAGTGAGAAGGTAATTTAAATTTTATTAATATAAAGTTTTTTATACGAATGAAGGAGGAAAGGAGGAGGGACTGGTAGGGGGGAGGATAAAAACAAACGGTGAAAATGAAATGAAGGAGTCGTTATTGATTTATTCGATAGTTTTTTATTTACTTTTCCCTTTCCCCTCCCCTTCCACCTCTTTCTCCTCATCTCCTCCCCTTTTACCCCTTTCCCTCCTCCCACTTAACGTGTCCGTCCGCACACACGTGCGTACGCGTGCGTTTGATGGAATAAATGATTTAGTAAAAAGGTTTCATCATTTAAATCCGCATTTTATTTAAATTTTATTAATAAAAAAATTAATAACAATAATAATAATAATAATGATAATAAATTTCACACACTCGTAAAATTATTATACATTTATTATTTTTAGTTTTTATTGTCTTATCATTATCATTATTACTATTATTATTATTACTATCACTTTTATCTATTTTTTAAACTACGACCGTAATTTAGTCGTAGTGATAATTCATAAAATAAAAAAAAACATTTCGCCATCAAAAATTATTATTATTATTATTATTATTATTATTATTACTGTTATTATTATTTTAATAATTTTTTTTTTGCCTTTGAGATATAGAGAGAGGAAGAAGGGGTAGGAGAAGGAATTGAAAACTTAAAAAGAAATAAAAGTACTTATTAAAAATTTTTTAAAATTAAAAAAAAAGGAAAGGAAAGGAAAGGAAATGAAAAGAAAAATTTTTATATCCCTAACTGGAGAAAAAAAAAAACTTTTGTTTTTTCCAGTTTTTTTTTTTTTTTTATGATATCAGTTAAAACTTAGAAATGAATTAATTACTTCGTTTTTAACATTAAAAATTATTATTATTATTATTTTTATGTTTTAAAAGGGAAGGAAAAGCAGTCAAATGGTTAAAAAAAAATTATGATGATGATGATGACTAAGTATGAAAGAGGAAGGAAGTAAATAGAAATGCGTTTGTTCATGCGTTAATATTATACGACTGCAAAAAAAAAATTTTTTAACATTAAATATTTTGGCTGTTTTTTGATTAATTGCCACCCCCTTCCCTTTCCTTTCTCCCTCCCTTTTCTCCTCATAACCGTCCCTTTTTTTTTTTAATTACTCGTGAATTTTTTAAAGGTTGAAAATTGTTCAGGTGATTAAAATTATCATCGGTGATTATTTTTTTTTTTTTTTTGGGTAATAATCCCTTCAAAAAAAATTTTTTTTTTTCACCATCCGTAAAGTGTGTTCTTGTCGCACGTAATAATGATAATAATGATGATGATGATGATGATGATAAGAACTTTTTACAATGATTAAAAAAAAAATTGTAACGTTAATAGTTTTCCATAAAATTTATCGTCGGGTTTCTTTTTAAAAAAGGTTTTACCAACCATTCAAAACAAACAAACGCGTCGTGATGCTGCATCATCTCTCTCTCTCTTTCTCTTGCTGTATCTTTTCCCCAAAAATAATTGATAACAATCAATTTGAAATGTTTTATTCTGCCGGTTAATACGAAAAAAAAAATAAAGAAAAATTTTTTATTTAAATAAATAACATTAATTATTAAATTAAATGAGGAGTTTTTTCCTTCTTCACCTTATTAAAAAAAAAACACATTAAATTGCCATTATTTACATCATTTTATTATTATTATTATTATTAAAATTAAAATGAAAAAAAAAAAGATTTTTAAATGTAATTAAATAAATTAAATTTAAATTGCTTTAAATCATTCAAAAGTCAAAAGAGGGGGGAGGAGGGAAAAAAAAGAGATAAGCTAAACAAAACACTTTTAAATTTTTAATTAAAACAAATATATAAATCTTTCTTGAATTACGGACCTTATTTTTCCACCATGCCATACTCCAAACAAACAACTCACATCCCTTCCTTTTCTTTCATCCCTCTTCCCCTCCCTCCATTTCCTTCCCCGTTTTTTTGTTATCCCTTTAACCCGTTCGTGGTACACACACAGACTTAGATATTAAAAAGCAAAGATATTATTAATTTTTTTGTTGTTTTTTTTTTTTTTTTTTTTTTTTACGAAGTGATGTACAAAAATGAGTGAGAGAACGAAAGCGTCGAAGGAATTTAAAAGCATAAATTAAAAAAAAAAAAAAGAAAGAAAGAAAGAAAAAGAAAGAAAGAAAACGGTGCATGGAAAATTTATCGATGTCTATGGCACAGACACAATTTTTTCTTTTTTTTTTCTGTTTTACTACTACTACGTCTGTGGTATAAAAGAAAATTTTTTTTTCTTTTTAAATGTTTACAAAAAAATGAGGCATGTAATAATAATAATAATAATAATAGAAATTAAATATATATTTACATATGCGTACTATTATTATTATTATTGTTATAAAAATCGAATGAAAAATTTTATTATAAAAATCTTACAGAAAAAAAAAAAAAAAAAAAGAATTTAGTCATGTAAAAATGTTTGATCGATACGATGAGGAAAAGAGAAAGAGAGGGAGGGAAGAGGAAGAGGTGAGAGGGAAAGAAAAGAGGAGGGGAAGGGAAAAAAAGAAAATAAAAAGGAAAAAAAAACTTTTCGTGAATATTTTCTTTTCTTTTTTTTTTTTTTATTTTGGTTTCAATCGGAATTTTCCAGTGTTGCGTGAAATTTTCTATTTTTTTTTTTTTTATTATAAAAATGAAATGACAAAAATTTATATATATATATTGTTATATTCGGTTCGTTCTTTATTTTTGTAAGTAATGAACAAGCACTTAAAACTATCACAAAACTAATATTAATAAACAAGAACTTATTACAGCTAGACTAAAAATCAAATGAACCCACGCCAAGCTGTGTAGCTTGCCTATATTACTTTGGTCTTTCGTCAGTCAACTGTTTCGAATGTTCGAGCAAACACTTGCAAATAAAATAAAAGAAGGAGTCTTTAGAAGCTTCGCTTCTAAAGAAGAACAATTTGAGTTCGTCGCCAGTCTTTTGTTTATAAAAAGTTGAAAATGTGAATATTGAGTACGGGATCATAACACCTCCCCCCTTAAGACGGAAAACAATTATTTGAAAAAAGAATTTGTTTTCTCCTCTTGTTCGGATTTGACAGCTTCCTATGTCGGGTTCTGAATGGTTCCGTCCAGGTTGAGACTCCTTGAGTAGTAGTAGGTGCTATGTCTTCTGTA
>NW_002987260.1:499383-521740 GCF_000006295.1 Pediculus humanus corporis | reverse complement strand
TTAGCTTTTTCTTAGATAAATTTGTAGAGGGTGCTTCTTTAGCCTTTTTCTTAGATAAATTTGTAGAGGGTGCTTCTTTAGCCTTTTTCTTAGATAAATTTGTAGAGGGTGCTTCTTTAGCTTTTTTCTTAGATAAATTTGTAGAGGGTGCTTCTTTAGCCTTTTTCTTAGATAAATTTGTAGAGGGTGCTTCTTTAGCCTTTCTCTTAGATAAATTTGTAGAGGGTGCTTCTTTAGCCTTTTTCTTAGATAAATTTGTAGAGGGTGCTTTTTCCTCTTGAGCAGGAATTGATCCTGGTAAAGAATCTGTTTTCTCTTCAACTTCAAGTTTGGATTCTGGTAAAGGATCTGTTTTCTTTTCAACTTCAAGTTTGGATTCTGGTAAAGGATCTGTTTTCTCTTTAACTTCAAGTTTGGATTCTGGTAAAGGATCTGTTTTCTCTTCAACTTCAAGTTTGGATTCTGGTAAAGGATCTGTTTTCTCTTCAACTTCAAGTTTGGATTCTGGTAAAGGATCTGTTTTCTCTTTAACTTCAAGTTTGGATTCTGGTAAAGGATCTGTTTTCTTTTCAACTTCAAGTTTGGATTCTGGTAAAGGATCTGTTTTCTCTTTAACTTCAAGTTTGGATTCTGGTAAAGGATCTGTTTTCTCTTCAACTTCAAGTTTGGATTCTGGTAAAGGATCTGTTTTCTCTTCAACTTCAAGTTTGGATTCTGGTAAAGGATCTGTTTTCTCTTTAACTTCAAGTTTGGATTCTGGTAAAGGATCTGTTTTCTCTTTAACTTCAAGTTTGGATTCTGTAACTTCTAAAATTTTAAGTTTTTCCTTCAATTTTATTGTGTTATCTTCATAGTGGATACATGTTGATTTTTGTCTGCGATTTATCAACTCTTTTATCAGTTGACTATGGGGTTTCTTGTCTTGATATAATTCTATTAGTTTTGTTTTTACATCATCCCAATTATCAAAATCGTACAAAGAAATTCGATCCCTGGCCTTACCAGTGATTCTGGAGTAAATGAATCTAAAGAGTGGATACTTATTCTCTTCAGAGGACAATTCGATAGCACTATCACAATCAGAGATAAATGCATTAAGTTGGTTCCTTTCTCCGGAAAAGAAATTAGGAATTAGACTACACAAGAATTTAAGGGATATTTGGGATGGGTTGAAAACAGGTTGATCAAGTTTAGGCATTGTTCACAAAATGAGTTACCTATTACTACTACTTACAATATAAAGAAATTCTGATAAAGAGTTAAAACCCACCAACATGAAACGAATTACTTAAGAATTCTCCGGTTTCTTGTCGTTCAGAATGATCCTTCATCGACTGCGCCAAAATTTTAATATGTTATATTCGGTTCGTTCTTTATTTTTGTAAGTAATGAACAAGCACTTAAAACTATCACAAAACTAATATTAATAAACAAGAACTTATTACAGCTAGACTAAAAATCAAATGAACCCACGCCAAGCTGTGTAGCTTGCCTATATTACTTTGGTCTTTCGTCAGTCAACTGTTTCGAATGTTCGAGCAAACACTTGCAAATAAAATAAAAGAAGGAGTCTTTAGAAGCTTCGCTTCTAAAGAAGAACAATTTGAGTTCGTCGCCAGTCTTTTGTTTATAAAAAGTTGAAAATGTGAATATTGAGTACGGGATCATAACAATATATATATATATGATAAGATGAAAAAAAAATATGGAGGATTGGTAAAAAAAAAAAAAAGTAAATGGTTTTTAAAAAAAAAATGTTTACGTACGAATTTTAAATAAATTTTTTTTTTTTGGGGCTGGGAGGAAGAAGGAAGGGAGGGGTAAGAGGGAAAGAGGAGGGTGGATGAGAAATTAGTTTTACACACACACGCATTTTTTCAAAAAATAAAATAAAATAATAATAATTTAACAATTGTAAAAAAAAGGTTTTAATTACGCGTTAATATAAATTAAATAATAAATAAATTTTAAATGACTCAACCATCCGACCAATCAGAATTCAGTTTCAAAAAAAAACGTTTTATTTATTTATTATCCCGCGTTTGTTTATACTTAATAAATTTTTTTATTTGATTCGACCCGAAACGATGAACGTTTATATAAATATGTATATCCGGTTTGTACTTGGAATGAAATAATTCTACTTCCGGTAAATGAAAAATTTACATTGTTGTAATACGTTCGTTTTGGAAAAACACCGGAAACAGATTCGATGAATACAATTTGTTAAACAAAAAAAACGCTTGTTTAAAAACGTGAAATGATTTTTTAAATAATAATAATAATTAATAAATTAATTTTACGTCATTAAATTTATTTAAAATCGTTTTAACACGATATCATTCATTTGAGTTTTCGAGTCACCGGTGACGTCATCATGATCATAATAATAATTTGTTGTTGTTGTTTGTCTACGGCAATGCAGCAAATGCGTTACGTGTGGATAAATAATAATAAAAAAAAAAAATTTATAAGCGGAGATAAAAACGGAGGGGGAGGTACGAAGTGAAAGGGAAGAAGGAGAAGGTGAGGGGGATTGGGGGGGTTAAAAGAAAAAGATAGAAAAATCTCGTATAAAGTTTAAAGTTGGCTTTCAAAACTTTTTTTTTAAATGTCTTTCACACTTTTTTTTTTTTTTTTTATATCGAACGATGATGAGGAGATAGAAAGAGAGAGAAAGAGAGAAAGAGAGAGAAAAAATTTTTTTTTTTTTTAAACAGTGAGGAAGAAGCTGAAAAGTGTTTATAATGATTTGTTCTCTCTTGTATTAATTTTATTTTTTTTTTTCAAAAAAAAAAAAAAAAGAGGAAAGTCATTAGCCAATGAGGTTGTTTGTAATAAATTTAAAGATTTTCTTTTTTTTTTTTTTTTTTGGAAAATTACTTTTCAACACACATTTACCTTGTTTTTGTAAATAGAAGAAAATTTTTCGAGAAGAGAGTTTTCTCTTTTTTTCTTCTCCTCTTCCCCTTCCCTCACCCCTACTCTCACTCCCTCTCTCTCTCTTTTTTTTCCTTTTATTTAATCGCACACCGTATAAAATATCAAGTGTTAACTAAACACTTGTTTAAACTCAAACTTTTTTGTTTCATCTTCTGCTTTATAAAAAAAAAACGGTTTTTTATTTTTTTTTCAAATTAATTTTAATTTTGTGTAGCAAATGTTAATAATAATAATAATAATAATAATAATAATAATAATAATAATAATAATAATAATAATAAAGCCAACGGCCATAGCGTGCTGGTCACACCGGTTCCCGTACGATCACCGAAGTTAAGCAGCATCGGGCGTGGTGCAAACTTGGATGGGTGACCGTTTGAGAACGCCACGTGCTGTTGGCTTAAAAAGAGCAAAAAAAAAATGAGAACAAGACAAAGTAAGAACCAAAAAACAAAATCTTGTTCTACTGTCGACCTGAGGCAGCTCGACGAGAACGTGAATTTCACTGCTTCTGACCCTGGCCACTCCAAAGATGTTAGTCACTGGAGCCCAGTTCAGGAGACAAATCGTTCCCATCGAAAAAGACGGACTCAGGAAGACCTTCAAGAATTGATGTGGTGCTATCTTATAATAATAAGTGGCACCACCGAAATTCGAGTATTTGTCCCTAAGGAATCGGGTAGAAACCTCGGATAAATACTTAAAAAAAAAAAACTCCGACAAGTAGCCTTGTCGTGTTTAATGGTGGATAATAATAATAATAATAATAATAATAATAATAACTATGAAAGGAAAATATTCATAGCGTTTGAATACTCGGCGGAAAAGTTATTATTATTATTTTTTTTTGTTCTGTTTGTTTGTTTTATACGTCACGCATGCTGTCAGCATTGTCACAATGATTATAAGGCATTTTTTTTTCTATTTTTTCATTCGCCTCACCCCTTCCCCTTCCTCTTCTCCGCCCACGTCTCCTTCCACGCCATCCATATTTTCTCTATCTCACATGTAACACATTTTTTTCCCTCTTTATAACACCAACACTGTAATTTATTTTTTTTTTCCGAACCGTCGTTCGATCATGTAAAAAAAAAAATAAACAAATTCAAATATCATCATCATCATTATTATTATTATTATTATTATTATTACTGTTTTTTTTTTGTCGTTAAGAAAAAAAAAAAAAAAAGATAAAAAATGTATTTTTTATTTGAATTTGACTAATTACACGTCACTTAAATTTAAAAGTATAAATTATGTTTTGACTTTATTATAATTTTTCTTTTTTAAAAAAGACAAAAAAAAAATTTAGAAATAAAATGAATGAAGAAGGATGCGGGGGGTACGGAGGGGAGCAAAGGAGAGAGAAAGAGAGAAGAGAGGGTTTACGAGTGGAAAAAGGGTGAATTTAAGGGTGAAAAAAAAGAAAAAATTTAATTAACCACCTGAACGGGTTCCTTTTTTTTTCTTTTTTTTTTTATTATCGATACAAAAAATTTTTTTTAATAATTTTTGCAAGCGTAACTTTTTCCCCTTTTACTTTTGTTTATGTTTTCTTTCTTTCCTTTTTTTTTCTACTACCACGTCATTTTATTAAAGAAAGAAAAAGGCACCATCAATATTCATTTTACTAACTTTTTTCATTAAAAAAAAAAAAAAAAACTCTTTTTTTCTTTTTTTTTCTCTTTGTTTTAAAGTTTTTGTAAATATTAGTATTTTTATCATTATCATCATTATTATTATTATTTAAGTAAAAAAAAAAATTTTAAGCTCATTTCATAATAGTAATAATAAAAACTAAATTAAATACCATATTAACTTTTGAACGGGATTTAAATTTTAAAATTTTAAAAAAATATCAACTAAAAAATTTAAATTAATTCGTGTGTTAAAGTGCGGCGAAAGACCCTAAATTATAACAAAAAAGGAAAAAAGGAAAACTTTTTATTATAGTTTTATAATGATCGTGAACGTCGTAAAAAAATTTTTTTTTTTTAACGCCTTTTAAAATTTTTCCCCGTCGTTAAGTATATAAATGAAAATTTATAATAAAAAACATAAGAGAAAAAAAAATAATAATAATTTAAAAATAACAGCAACAAAAACAAAAACAACAGCAGCAGCAGCGGCAGCAGCAACAACAACAAAAAACAAACAAAGAAACAAAAAAAAAAACCGTTAATAAAAAGTCTAGTTGTAGATTTTATGTGTTTTTTTTTTTTTCCAGAAAATTTTAGAAACACAAAACACACAAACATAAACAAACAAACAAACAAACAAAAAGAAACAAATAAAAACGTCATATTAGATTTTTTTAAAAAAAAAAAAAAAATTTAAGTTACTCGTAAAAGAAACTGAAAATTTTATGCTTGTATAATTAAGATAAATTTATAATGGCTATTATTATCATTATCATTATTATCATTATCATCGTCGTCGTCGTCATAACCGCCATCATTGTAATCGTAATAACTAAAGAAATTTTTTTTTTTTTTTTGTTATAATGTTTTCAGCGATAAAAATAAGTTTTTACATAATAACCCGCCGTTTTAATTGAGGCAATAAAAAGAAAATGTGACCTTTGACACGAGCCAAAAGAGAGAAAGAGGGAGAGAGGAAAAGAGAGAGAAAAGGGAACGAAAGAACGAACAAACGAACCAAATCAGGGCCGTAATAATTTATTTAACATAATTTATTAATTCCAATTCCAGGATCGTACGATTACGTCATTTGTTTAGTCGGACACTCGGTTTAATTTTTTTCCTTTTTTTCTTTTTTTCTTTTTTTTTTTTGTTGATAACGTTTCGACCGTGATGATGACAATAACCGTCGTAATGATAATAACCGACGTCGTGATAAAAAAAAAAAAAAAAAAGGGGGGGCGGGAGTGGGGGGAAAGTTGACAAAAAAAAAAAGGAAAAAATTATTTAAATGTGAAAACTTCAAAAGCATCAAACGTTATAAATCAGATTTTTTTTTTTTTTATTCTTTTTGCATAAAGAGAGAGAGAAAATGGGGGGGGGGGGAAATAGCAGACAGAGAGAATGAATGAGAGAGAGAGAGAGAGACAGAAAAAAGAGTTTTAGTGTCTGGTGGCGAGTTAGCGTTAAATTTTGGCTCAAAATGAAACATAATGAAATGATTTGTATGTTTGTCTGAAATTTTTTTTTTGCGACCCGACATTTTGTTTTCGCGATGGGGGATGATGATAATAATAATAGTAATAGTAGTAATAATAATAATAATAATATTAATAATAATAATAATTCGCAGAAATCCACAGTCGGAAAAGTTATAAATATAAAAAAATAAAGTTAAACGATATTTTTTTAAGGGAGATTGAGGGGTGAGGGGGTGGTTTCGCGTAAAAATAAACATGCACACGCACTCACGCACCCGTGTTTGTTTATTGTAAATTTTTTTTAAAAAAAGGTTGTTCTTTAGAAAATAATATATATTAAATAATAAAAAAAAAAATTAATGTATTTATTTATTTAAGAAATCGATTTGAATAAAAAAAAAAATGTTTTGTAAATCGTACCGAATGTTTTTTTTTTTTTTTTTTTAATATATATACGTACATAGATTCTTAAAAGGTGGGGGGACGGGGGCGCGGATTGGGGAGGGATAGAAGTGGGATTGAATTTTTAAATTGATTCGATCACATTATTACGTTAACGATAAAATACACTCTAGGAAAAAAAAAAAAAATTTACGTTTACGTAATGTTTGTTTGTTTGTTTTTTTTTTTTTATTGCAAAAGTTAAGAAAAGGTTTGAAATTTGTAGGTGTTCCGAATTCAAATATAAAATGTAGTATATAACAAAAAAAAAAGAGAGAGAGAAAGAGAGGAAGGGAGGGAGGAGGGAAAGAAAGAGAGATGAGAAAGAAAAAAAAAAGTTTTTCCAGCCAAGTGTAATATTGCCAAGATTAAATTGAATTAATTTGGTCTTGTTTACCTTTTGTAAATTTTCATTTTATTTACATTACGAGTATTCAGTGCGTGAAAATGCGTGTACAAAAGAACAAGAAAAAAAATGAGAGAGAGAGAAAGAGAGAAAATGAAACAATATTTTATTAACAAAATAACTTTCTAATTTCCTCGGGTTTTTTTTTACCCAAGGTTAATAATAATAATAATAATAATAATAATAATAATAATAATAATAAAAGTGTGAAAAAAAATAAGAAAAAGAGAACAAGAAGAAGAACAAGAAGAAGATGGAGAAAATTTTTCTAGCTGGATTCATTTTAATAATTGCCTTTTAACCTTTTATTTAAATTAGTTTTTGTTTTATAACAAAAATTATTTCTTATTAAGTTGTACAAGTTTAAACGAGGTGCCAATGTTCGACAAAAAAAAAAAGAAAGAGAAAACGAAATGAAAAGAGAGAAAGAGAGAGAGTAAAAAAAAGTGAGGAAAATTGAATCTGTTTGTTAAAAACAATGTTTTTTTTTTTTTCGCGTTTACATAATTTTAAAAAAAAAATTGTTTTTCAAATTTGGTTTATTTTTTAGAAATTTAATTTCGAGTTTGATAAATATATAAAAATTATTTTTATTTACATCCGGTTGTTTTTTATCAGTATCCGGTTATTCGATATACATTATCATATTAAAAAAAATTAACGTAATATTATAAATATTAAAAAAAAAAAAACTTGTTTGTTTTATGTTTAAAAAAAAGAAAACGGAAGAAGAAGAAGAAGAGAAAAAAAATATTATTAAACCGGAAATGAAAAAATAATAATAATAATAGGGGAGAAAGGTGGGGTGAAGGAGGGGAAAAATTAGTTTTAAAAAATAAAAATATTCTCTTGACGTTCCGGAACCGGGAATTTTTTTTTTGTGTGCGAATTTTTTTAAAATAAATTCCAAAGTTTTTATTTTAATTTTTTTTTTTTTTAAGTTGGCTATCCCGTATCAGACGACGGAAAAAAATAATGACATGGAACGTCGTTGTTTTAATGTTTTGTTTATGTTTTCCCATATTAACGCAAAGTCTTGAATGTTATTCGTGCGTTAAAGTAAGTCCTCCGTGTTTATGTTCGAAATCCTGCGACAAAGTTCATCCCCCGTGTTCGTCACCGTTCGAAGAATCACACAAAGCGACTTGTCAAGACGATGAATCTTGCGTGGCCGTGACGCAGGTACACGTCGGTAAGGTATTGAACCTTTTCGGATGTTATAATTGCGAAGAAATGCTACGAGAAGTTCCCGGTGTCAAATGTGAAAAATGTACGGAAGATTTGTGTAACACAAAAGCTCCGACATCTTGCGATATGGTTTGACCGCGATAAAAAAAAAAAAAACATATTTTCTGGAAAGTCAAAACACCGTTTTTTGGCCTTTTCCTTTTTATCCATTTTAGGTTTATTTTTTTTATTTTTATTTTAATCCAATCAGTAATTGATTTTCTTTTTATGTTGTTTACTCTACAAAAAAAAAAATGGGGTTTTCGCTTTTATGGCGCAAGTTATGTTTTGGCAACGTGGAAGAAGAATTTTTTTTTAACGGGGGGAGGCAGGAAGAGGGGAGTGAGGGAAGGGAAAGAGAGAGGAATTTAGCAATCGCGATAATCAATCAAAAAACGTGTCGCAAATATTTTTGAAAATTTAAAAAAAAAAAAAATTAGACTAAGACCTCAGGTGAAATTGATTGATCAAAGGTTTCAATCAACCTTTTTTTCCTTTTTTTTTCCTTTTTTAAACGAATTATAATCTAATTTAATTTTTGTCGATGTCGTGAATCGAAATCGAATTTTTAAAATGAATTAGAGACTTGTGTGACGTCATTGTATGGAAATGGTGACGTTTTAATCGTGTTTTCCCCCCCCCTCTCACGTAAAACTGAAACTCACACGACGACACATGTTGTTGAAAACAACAGTATATCCAGAAGATACTCCAGAGTTTTATCCGGTTTTAAGTGAATATTTTTTCACATTTGTTTTTCGTTAATGTTTTCATTTCTCGTTTTTTTTTATTTTTCGGTTATTTCCACCATTTTTGTTATTTTTTTACCAAAAAAAAAAAAACAAAATGAGATTACATAACGATTTTAATTGGATTTATTATAAAAACATAAATACGACGGTACGAAAAAAACATGTCGGGGACAAAAAAATAATAATAATAATAATTTTTTAAAATATTATTACGATCGATCGATTGATCGATTTTATTATTATCGATTGATTCTTTTTCTACGTCAAATAAAACTAAGAATAAATTAATAAATTAAAAGGAAAAAAGAGAACGAAAAAATGTCGAAAACGTTTTTTTTTGTTTGGTTTTGTTGTTTTTTTTTTTTGCGAATAAATTAAAATCACAGAAAAATGAAAATTTAAAATTTAAAAAAGAGAAAATAATAATAATAATAATAATAATAATATTTATTACGTAAACAATAATATTATTAAATTTTTGATTTATTCAAAACCCATAAATTAATTAAGTAATATAAAATAAAATTAGGATAAGGAAATATTGAGATGTTAGGCATAAAAATAAATGAAGTTTTGCTATCGTTTAATTTTTTTTTGCGATTTGGATGGTAATGAATGAAAAAAAATAGTGATAAGGATAATGATAACATATTACGCACTTTGATTGGTTGGTTGATCTACTTAAAAAAGGAATAAAAAGGTGGCGGAGGTTAAGGATGAGAAGTAGAAAGAGAAGGAGAAAAAAATTTTTTCTAAAATGATGAGATCATGACGTTTAAATATAAGAAAAGAAAAAAATTAAGGTAAAAGAATGAAAATAGAGAGAGAGAGACTGAAAGAGTGGAGGGGTGAGAGAGATAGAGAGAATGAGATGATCGTAAAAAAGTGTGTGTTGCGTCTACTAAAGCTTTTTTTAAAAAAAAAAAATTGAATAAAAATAAAATGAGGAAAACTTGTACATATGATACTCAAGAGGAAAACTTCTCATCATAATATTTGGAAAATTTTTTTTGACGTGAGAGAGAGAGAGAGAAATTTTTTTTTTTTTTTTTTAAATCGACATTTTTTTTTTTTTTTTTACTCTTGGTTTTTTTCTCGTTCCACGTTTTACTCTTGTTTTATTTACCTTAAATTCTCATCTTATATTTTCATCTTTTCTTCTTTTTTCTCTTTTCTTCCTTTCTTTTTTTTTCTTTTACCTCGGAATGGAAAAAGAATGAAAAAGAAGAAAAAAGAAATTTCATTTATTCCTTTGTAAAAAAAAAAAAAAGGTGAGTAAAATATTTTTCACAAAGGTTTTTTTTTCCTTTTTTTTTCTTTCCTTTTTAACTGTCGTTCCCATCGAATTTTTTCGGTCACATTTTATTCCCTTTGTTATTTTTCAATTTTTCTCTTTCTCTCTCACTCTTTCTTTTACCAACTTTTTTTTTCTTTCTTTTGATTCTCCCTCCTCCTTCTTTTTTTTTTCATTTATTTTTATTTTCTTTTGCGTATGTAGAAAAAAAAAATAATAATATTGAAAATGTCTGTTTGATTTTAAACACGAATTGAAATTAAAATTTTATCAAGTCGATAGAATATTTTTACAATTTGTCTTTTTTCTCTGTCTTTCTCTCTCTGCCTCTCTCTCTCTCTCTCTCTCTCTCTCTTTCTCTTCCTATCTTTTCGTAAATGTTTTTTTATAAAGATGGAAATTTTTTTTCCAGTCTACTAAATATTTTTTTTTGTTTGATATTTTAAAAATTAAATGCAATAAGGTTGTTGCCTAATATCGAATCATCATAACGTCACCATTTTATATCACGCGTCACGTATTATTTTAAAGAAATAAAATAAAATAAAGAAGGAGAAGAAGGCAGCGACATTATTTTAAAAGGAAGAAAAGAAAAAATAAGTTTAGCGATGCATAAAAAAAAAAACAAACTTTAATTTATGTCGTATAAAATATATTTTTATACATTGTATGAATACTTAAACACCAACAACAACAACGCACATATATATACGAATCGATAAATCAATGATTACACAATATCAATATTTTTTTCTTTTTCAAATTTAATAATGTATATATAGAAAATTCTTTCTTCTTTTTCTTTTCTTTTTATTGGAAATTTTTTTTTTTTTCTTCTGCTAGAAGACTTGTTGTAATCAAAAAAAAATAATATTATTAAAAACTTATGATTTTATTAAATGAATCGATACAATTGTTTAAAAAAAAAGGAAGAGAAAAAAAAATACATCAACTCGCATGATGATTATTGTTTTTTTTTTAGGGGGGGAAGAAAGGGGGTAATTTTTTTTAAATAAGTTTTTTTCGTTGTTAGTTTATTTAAATAAGTTATAAATTCGCTCGCCAAAAAAACTAAAGGTAGGCAATTAGTCATTGTTACGCATAATAGACTAAGTTTTAAATTTGATAAAAAAATTTTTTTTTTATTATTAAAAAATAATTATATATAATATAAAATAACATGATTAATAAAAAATGATTCAAAAAATAATAATAATATTTAAAAAAAATATATATATATATAAAATAAAATAATTGAAATAAAAATTTAAATTTATTATACGACAATACCAAGAAAAAAGAAAATTTTGAATGATTGATTGATATTCACGTGACAAGGTCGGAAAGTATCAAAGTCGTGGGTCAGGAACACGTTTTACCGGCGTAAATGAGAATTTTAGTATGTGGAAAAATAATTTCGTGAAATATTTGTTCTCCGCTTGGATTTTTATAATCTTCGTAAGCCATTTGAAATATACAATCGAAACCCATTGACGAAGCTATTCTCGCGGTAAAATGACTCGTGCAATCTATTCTCATATATTTGTAACCTTTCGTCGCGGCTTCTTTCCTACTACGATTCACCAAAGCCGTTGCTATACCCTGATTACGATATTTCGGATCGACGACCAAATACCTTATTTCGAAAATGTCATCATCGTTATCGAAAAATTTTTCAGAATTCGGCGGCATCGACGATATAAAATTCCATAATTGCAATAATGTTCTTTCCCTTTTCGACTGTACTAATTTCAATGACGGATCGTCGAGTTTTAATTTTAATTTTGCCGGTCTTACAGCATTTATGGCGACTCCTTGTAATCAATTTAAAAAAAAAAAAAAAAAAAAAACAAAAAAAATTTTAATTTAAATTTAATTTTTATGAATGAAATTTATATATAAACTCTCGTGTCAATAGAAATAAAATTCAAAAAATTTTTTAAATTTAAATTTAAAAAAAACTTTTGATTATAACCAAGTCAAATCATCATGGGGATTTTATATATATACAAAATTTTTACGTCGAACCACGACGGGGGAATCCCCTGGAAAAAAAATAAATAAAATCAAAAGGAAAAATTTTTTAAAATAACTCATTTGATTTTGGTTTTAACCCACACGGGAAAATATATTTTCATATTTTATTAAATTTTACTTCTTTTTTAAACAAACATAAATAAATAAATAAATAAAATTGTTATTTTATTTATTTATGCGTACCTGAATTTTCTTTTCGTTTCGTTTTTCCCCCTCCCCTCTCCCCATTTTTATATTTTTTAAACGTAAAACGAATTTTTTGTTATTATCATGAAACCGACAAAAACACCAACCACTTCCTTTTTCTTTTCTCTCTCTTTTTTTATAATTTTATTATTACTATTATTATTAAATTACGTAATAATTTTTTAACCACGTGGCAAAGTAAATAAATAAAAAAAGAAGAAATTTTCAAGATTATTTTTATTTATAAATTATTTTTCGAACGTTATAATAATAATAATAATAAATAATAAGAAAACACGTTCGCAACGTGGAAATAATAACAAACGTTTTAATTAAAATAAAAAAAATTTTTTTTTTGTGTGTTTTAATCACGTGGCACAACACGTGCTAGAGCATGGAAATGGGGAGGGGAGGAAGAAGGAGGAAGGAAAAATGGAAGAAGAAGGAGGGAATGAAGGGGGCGGCGGCGTCGGCGGTACACGAAATTAAATTAAATCGAAACAACACAAGAAAGAATCGAATAAAATAATAATAATAATAATAATAATAATAATAATTTTCCGCTAATTAAAATTCTATGAAATAAACGAATTTAAATAATCGATCGATCGATGGATGAATGAATGAATCGATGAATTCATAATAATAATAATAATAATAAATTTTTACCTTACCGACAATTTTTTGATCGGTTATTTTTTCCTTAGCGACAAAGCTTAAATCTTGTTCTAACGATTCCACGCTTACGTTTTGCATGTACAAACTAATTTTTGGCACTTCGGAAACTTTTGTGTACATAGAACTCGGATCCGTTTTATAAAAAATATCTTTCATCATTCTAATTATTTCCTTTCTGTCCTTTTCAACCGCGTTCGTTATTACGGTACTCGCCGTGTGAACCTGTGTTGTCATCGTCATGATATGAAAAGAGAAAAAAAAATTTGGGATTTGTCCAAAAAACCGAACGTTTCGGTGTCATTACGACAACAAAACGTTCAATATCATCTAATGAGTGTCATGTCACACCTGTCGAAATAATTTACCGGGAAAACACGAAATCATAATTTTTAAAAAATTTTAATTCATAATTTTATTTTTCCTTAACGACAATGAAATAAATAAATAAATAAAGAAACGTCAATACATTTATTAATTTAATTTCATTTTTATGTAAATTGTAAAAAAAAAATAATAATAATAAAAAAATTGTAAACAATATTTAAAAAACTTAAAAAAAAATAATAAATAAAATGTAAACAAAAACAATTAGCAGAAAAAAAATTTCAAAAAAAAAAAAAAATGGTTTCCGCACCACGTGATTTCCGGTTTTTGTGAGTGCGTGTGTGCCCGTACATGGTATATGTATGTGTAATAAATAACGAATTAAAATTGATTTTAATATTTTCAACAGTTCATTTATTAACTTTAAAGTCAAATCCGCGACCGCGAATTTTAAGTTGTAAACTTTCGTATTGTCTTATACGTGATATTGTTGTCGATTCTCTTGGAAAGTTTTGACTTTATTAATAATAATAATAATAATAATAATTAAAGGATCGTCTTTTATTATTTATTATTCAATGACAAAGATGCAAAAATTTGTTTGAGGAAACAAACAAGCAAACAAACAAACCAACCGTAGAACTGAAATGTTTCGATGAAATTTTGTCAAAACGATAATATTTGAAACCCGTTTGAAATTCTTAAAAAATAGTTTTTCTCATTTGTTTACAATAGAGAATTAAGTTTTCTTAAATTTCTTTTTTTTGAAGAAAAATTCGCGAGGATGTGACGTAATATGAAGAGAAAAACAATTAATATGACGTTGAAAAGAAGATTTTTTTTTTTACGTTTGTTTAAAAATTGAAAAAAAATTAATAATAATAGTAATGATGATGATGATAATGATAATGTCTACGAGCCATCTGTTGATTTTTTTGTTTTTTTGTTTAATGTATTCGCCTGAGAGAGTATTCAAATACCTGTTTCATATAATTTTCCTTTGAAATTTTAATGAAAAAACCTTTTTTAGAGATCTAAAGAATTATTATGTATAATTTATATACTTACGAAACCGAAATACAGTTAGCCGAAAGCCCTTTGAGAATTTTATTTTCTTTAAAAGAAAACTTATTAAAATTTTATGTCGTGCGTAAAGGGTTTCCTAGAGGGTAGTTATAAGCAAATAACCCTTGTTCGGTATGCCTCAGGCTCGAGTCGTTGACCAAATTTTCAAATATATATATACATACTTACTTACAACAACAGCAACAGCAACAACAACAAAAAGAAATTTTTTTTTTTAACAAAAACCATGTGACGAAATAAAGAGAGAAAGAGGGAGAGAGAGAGGGGTTTGTTTCATCTTTTTTTTTTTTTAAAAAAACTTTGAAAATGAATTAGCAAAAGGTTGTTTGTCGGTCGGGTCAAAAAAAAAAAGTTTTTTTTTTTTTATACCAAAGGCAGAAAGTAAAAAAGTAAACGAAGGGATGTAAAAAAAAAAAAAGGGTGGCGTGTTGAGTCGTGTCAGCAAATTAACAATCCCGAAAGCTAATAATTTCCACGTTTTCTCCATCCTTTCCTACTATCCATCCATCCATACGTATTTTCTCTTCCTCCACGATTATTTTGCATTTTGATTATTTTTTACGCGCGTGTGTTTGTGTTTTTACCCCTTTTCTATCAACCCTTCTACCTTTTTTTTTTTTAATGGCACTAAACAATCGCCGGTGGGTGAATTTACCGTCGCGGCGTTTATCAACAGACAAACTTCGATTTAACCTTTGAGCGGTTAATGTCATTGACCCTAAAATAATAAATTTTTTTTTTGTATAAAATCAAATTTTGTGTTGACGGAAAGGTGACTTGTCGTGATGGTTTTTCTTTCATCCCCTTTTCTTCCCCTTCTTTTCCTTTTTCGAAAAAAAACCGGGATTAAACGACCGCGACATGAAAATACACAATAACCACAAAAAAAACTATTTAATCGAAAATTTTTTCGATCGATAAATAAAAAGATAAAAAAAAAAAAATGAAATTTTAAGTCACGCGATTTCCAGACAGCCAACCAATCAAATCTTTTTTTTTTTTTTTATAAAAGTCTCCAAAAGTTTTTTAAGTATTTTTTTTTTTATTAATAAAATTATTAACAATAAAATAAAGGAGTGATTTATACGACGTGACGTAAGAAGTCGATAAATTTTAATTCCACGACAAATTATTATTTTTTTTTAATGTTCTTCTTCATAACGTGGACAAGATTTTAAAACGGTACAATTTTCCACGAACGCGTTTTTTTTTTGTTATAAACAAATTAATCCAGTTTAAAATTATTAAATGCGACACAAGTTTTTTTTTTTTTTTTTTAAAAAACATGAAAAATACCGCAAAATCCGCAACTTTTAATTTTATTAAATTAATGCGTTAACGTTTTAAAAGGTTTTCTCGAAAACGGAAAAACGTAAAAACGGAAAAAGGTAAAAATTCAATGTCGCGATGCCATAAATAATAAATTATAATCACGATTTTATTTTAAAATTATGTTTTATACAAATGGAAAACAACCAAACGGTTTGTTTGATGACGTATTTTATTTACATAACATTTTTTGTAGGGGGATGGAGTGGAGGCGGGCGGAAGGTGGTTAAGTTCGAAAAGTCGTGTACGTGTTACGATGACGAGGAGCTAAACGACCTTCTTTTCAACTTTTCCCTTTAAAAAAAAATCATTTTTGATGCTTTTTTAATAACCCTTTTATTATTCACCGGCTTAATTTTTTCACGCCCCCTTCCCCCACCCCTCCCCCTCCCATTTCCTTTTCTCGACCCTCCGCCACTTGAGGTCATTTAAATGTAATTTTTTTTTTTCTTTTTTTTAAATACTTTTTTCCATTTGTCTTCTTTTATAATAAATATAATTAATCTTACTCCTTAGTTAATACTTGAAAATTATTATTATTATTATTAAGAAGAAGAAGAAGTGTGAAAGGGTAATGACAATATGACTCGAAAAAAAAATAATGATGATAATAATATTAATAATAATAATAAATAAATAAAGAAAAAGGAGATTTAAAAATCTGACGTTTTCTCATTAGTCCGTCTTTTTGTGACTTTTTTTTCAAAAGAAATTTAAATAAAATAATAATAATAATAATAATAATTGATGGGATAAAAAGCAAAAAGTATTATAGACCGCACGTAAAAATATAAACCGGAAGTTGGAAAATTCTAGAAAAAAACTTCACGTTTTTCTCGAAAGATGAGTTAATAATTTGCGCTCGAAAAAAAAAAAAAAATTTACTAATCACATAAAAATTGATAAAGTAAAACGGGATTTATTTTAAAAATAATAATAATAATAATAATTACCTATATAATGATGATGATTATTATTATTATTACAAACTTGTCCCACGGGTGTATTTAATCTAAATGAACCGGAAAAAAAAAGAAAACAAAAAAAAAAAATTAATATTAACCAAAGCGTGATTATTATTATTATTAATATTAATTTTAGTGAAAAGAAAATTTTTATTATCAGAACCGGAAATAGTTTTAGCTCGTCGATGATAACACACTAAACGCTATATTTATAGCAACACACTATAATTTTATAGTTTATTAAATATAATTACGATTTTCACTCTATAAATTTTTTCTTTTTTTAATTATACATTCGAGTTCATTTAAAATTTTCTACAGATTTTCCAGAATTTTTTTCTTCTTTTTTTTTTTTTTGAATAAAAAAATTTTTTTTTTTGTAAGAAGAAAATGTGTTGAAAAGAAAAAAAAAAAAATCGTGAATGAATTTTTTCTTTGTGAAATGAAAAAGTACAAGAGGAAAATGGAAAGAAAGAAAAAAGAAAAAAAAATTCACTGCGAAAAAAAAAAGCGATGAAAGAATTCCAAAATTGAAAATGACAAAAAAAAGTAATAATAATAATAATAATAATAGTAATACAAATAAAACATTAAAGGTATTAAAAATGTAAAAAGTAAGAGAGAAAGAAAGAGAGAAAGATAGGAAAAGAGGTCAAAGTTCAAAGCAATACAAAAACGTTGTCAGTTTTGTTGTTGTTGTTGAAAGGTTTCAATTTGTGTCGTCATCATCGTCGTCATCGTCGTCGTCATCGTCTGTCTTTGAAGTGTCAATAGAATTTTTTTTTTTCCCTTGTTAAACACATAACTAAAAGTTATCATTCAAATTTATTATCGAATTTTTTTTTTTTTTTATAGAGAGTATAAAATTATAAGATATGCTTTAACGCGTTTCATACAATTTTTTTTTTTTTATTTGCGTATATATACGTATAAAAACGGATGTGACGTCACGTTTTCTTTTTCAATTTGTTAGAAGATAAATTTAATTTTTTTTTTTCACCTTTTATTTCCTTTTTTTTTATTTTGCAACTGATTTCTGTGGATTTGAATTTTTCCTTTTTGTCAGTACGATCTTATCATTATCATCATTATCATCAATAT
The DNA here is from genome assembly GCF_000006295.1 of Pediculus humanus corporis. Taxonomy (NCBI): domain Eukaryota; kingdom Metazoa; phylum Arthropoda; class Insecta; order Psocodea; family Pediculidae; genus Pediculus; species Pediculus humanus. The sequence goes on along the minus strand of NW_002987260.1, from coordinate 503,850 downwards.
CCGGGATACGCTCTCTCTCTCTCTCTTATAAACCGTTTTTTTTTAAACGATAAGAAAAAAATTTTTTGCTTTACTTTTCTCGCACTCGCATTACCATTTTCATTAAATTGTATTTAATCGAACGTTGAATTGTTTTTTTTTACGATTCGAAATCGATTTTCCAGGTTCGTTTTTTCAGGTATTTGGAAAAAAAAAAATTCCGATAAAACGGTTAACCGCAATGAACAATGGCTACGTACTATAACAATATTAATGAAAATAAATAATTGTGCTGTTGTGGTTGTAATTTTTTTTTTGTTAACGGTAACCAACAGCAGTTAAAAATAATTTATATTACAAACGCAAACGCAAACGCACGCACCCACGCACACACATATATATTTTATTCGGGTATAAAAAAAAAATTAATTATAATAATAATAATGGTAACAACAAATGTTAACTTTTTGATAAAGGTGCAGATGTCTTTTATGTTTTACAATCAAATCGTAATTAGTTTTAACAACAACAGAAATAGTAATGATGATATTTAATTTTCGATAATCGGAAAAAAAATTTATTTATCGATATATCGATCGATATTAATTTACGAATCGTAATAATAATAATAATGATATTACGACGTCAGTATTATTTTTATTATTAATGTTATCACTTAACGAGAAATGTTTTTTTTTTTTTCGTATTTTTTTGTTGGTCGCAGTGAAACCTTACAAACAAACAAACAAACAAACAGATAAACAAAAAAAGAAGAAGAAGAATAAGGAGAAAAAGAAGAAAAAAAATTGAATTTAGTGTTTTTCTATTTGAAAATAGAAAAAACCTAACTTAATTTTGGTATAGCGAAAACTTTTTTTTTCCTTTTTTTTCCTTTTTTTTTTCCTTTTTTTTGCTTTTTTTTTTCCTTTTTAAAACCAATTTATAAGGCATGACGTGTTCTTTTTTTCCACTCTCTCTCTCTCTCTCTCTCACTCACCCACTCTCATTTCGAAAAATTTTTTTTTGTAGCCACAATTTTTAACGCTTCTTGTTATTTTTTTTTTTGCTGTTTGTTGTTTGTTTCCGACTATTCTATCGTGTTATTTTTTTTTTTTTTTTTTCATTTTTATCCTAAAATGTATTTCCTATTTTTTTTTTTCGTTTTAATTTTCGTATAAATAAATTTTCGAGCCTTTTTTTTTTGTTTGTTTGTTAAAATTTTTCAAAATGACGTCACAATTTCACCGCCTTATTTTATTTTTCTCTCACGAAAAATAAAAAAAAAAATATTTTTTTTTTTTTGCGTCGTTAGTTTTTAATTTAGAAAAAAATTATTTTCACGTAACGCTTACGGTTTACTTTTCGAAATAAGATAAAATAAAATTTTTTTCATCTCTCTCTCTCTCTTCCTCTCTCTCTTTGATTATTTACACTAGAAAAGCAGAAGACGATAAATAAATAAATTTTTTTAAATATTTTTTCTTTTTTCGAAATGTCGGCGCGAATATAAAAAGTTAATAAAATAATTTTCTTTTTTTAGTTGGAGTTTCGCTCAAACAACAAACGGGAAATTTTTTCGAAAAAAAAAAATGGCGCGAAACTAAAGTCACGTGATCTTTTTAAAATAAAAAAAATGAAATGAATGTGTGTATTCGTACGCATAAAACAAGTATAAAACTTTTCTATTTATTAAAATTATTTAAAGTGAATAAATAAATAAATAAATATTATTAATATTTAATGTGAATAAGTTGTAATATTAAAGGTTTTCGAAACAAATTAATTATTTATTATTATTAAAATACGGAAGAAGTATGAATTAATAAAATATTTATTATTTATAATGAAATATTAAAATTATTCCCTTACGTCACACGCACGCACGCACACGCGTTCAATCTGTTCGATGTTTATTTTAAAAATGTTTTTAAACGTTTGGAAAGAAAATTGAAAATGTGAATGGAATTGAGAGAGAGAGAGAGAGAGAAAGAAAGAAAGAGTAATTATAAGTAAAATAAAATAGGATGAAAGTGTATGTTTATATACACACGTTGAAGATGAGAAAGAAAAAAATCTTTGATGGAATGTAGAAAGGAATAGATGGGGAGGAGGTGGGGATGGGGTGGGGAGGCGATGGTTAGAAAAGAATCCGTTCGTTTGTGGTTTCAAATTTTCATCTGACGCGCAAAAAAAAAATTAAATACTTTTTTTTTTTCTTTTTTTTTTTTAAAAAAAAAAAGTTGAAGATGAAAATTTTGTTGTAGTGAATTTTATATGATGAGTGTAGAAAATTTAATTTTGTGCGTATGTGACCAGAGTTTATAATATATATAAAGCATAAACTCCCCCTCCCCTCTCCCCTCTCCCCCGTTGAAAGTCATGAATATGTGACATATGTTCCTTATACTTTTATGAATACAAATTTTTTTTCCGTCTTCTCCTATTATTATTTAATCTTAACTAAAAAAAACCACATTAATAAAAAACAATACGCACGCACACGCTCACGTACGGGAGGGGGGCGAGGGGGCAAAAAGAAAAAGGAAAAAACTGCCAAAGTGATGGAGTTTCAATTATCAATAATTTGTCATTGGGAAAAATTAATAATACTTTAATGATTACACGATTTTATTTACTTACATCAATTATGTACATAATTTTTTTTTTAAAATAGAAAATCCTTTGCGAAATAATTACGAAAATAATTGGCAGTGCTGACGTAAAATTAAAATCGGTTGGCAATAGTGTGGAAAACCCGCGCGATCGTTTATTAATGGCGGTTAATTTACCTTTTACGCCACGTTTGAAATTTTGCTAATTTCAAAAAAAAAAAAAAAATTAGAGAGGTTAATAGAGCGATGAAAACAAAAAAAAACCGGACGTAGGGGGGAAGGGAGAGAAGGGGAGGAGAAGGGAGGGAGTAAGGTAACGAACGAGAGCAAAATCCGACCGCAATGATTGTTTAAATTTAAAAAATGGCGGAATAAATAAATAAATAAAAACCGAAGGTTTGCGAAATTTTTTTTCTTTTTTTTTTTTTGTAACTTTACGTGACTATAAAATTGTAGATAGAGCGCTATAAAAAAATATAATACGTAATTAATTTTTTGTTATTGAAATTTTATAATTTTTTTTGGGAGGGGGGGGGGCAAAGTGTTATTTTTCGAGTGGAGGAAAAAATAAACTGATGTGTGTTGGGGGAAGGTAAGAAAGAAAAAATTTAAATTTAAAGTAACCGGTAAAAGCGGGGGTAGTAGAGGGCGAGTGGAGAAAGAGGAGGGAGTATTTATTTTTGAGTAAATAAATAAAAAAAAGAAAAATTATAATGAGATAAAAAAAGAAAAACGGCGGAAAAGTTTGGCAGAAAAATCATTTAATGAGCGTGAACAATCGCCATTTTTTTTCTTCTTCTTCTTCTTCTTCTCGACTTTTTTTTTTTTTTTATGAAACGACTTTAAGCAGATGAATGCTCCTTTTTTTTAAAAAAAAAAAAAAAAACTTCTCATTTTGTACTCCGTTAAATTATTATTATTATTATTATTATTATTTTTCATAAAATTTTTTAAATTCTTTTTCCATTCGTTTTTTTTTCAGTTATATTTTCCCTCCGATTTTTGTTTTTTTTTTTTTTTGAAATTCAAAAAAAAAGATGTAAGAATTTTTCAATCGGAAAAACCTTTTACCCCCCCGAAGCAATATAAATTTTCATTTTAAAATTTCTCTATTAAAATTGTTCATTATTTAGTTTTAAATCTTAAATTTTCTTCATCATCTTCTTCTTCTGCTTCTACTTCTTTTTTCCATTTTAAATTTTATTTTTCATTTTTATTTATTTCTCTCTCTCTCTCTCTCTCTCTCATACACACTTCTCACGCACGCATGAACATTCACGCACACTCATGCACATATATCAAACCGTTTCTTTTTCTTTTTCTTTTCTCTCATTCTCTCTCCCTCTCTCTCTCATTAACTCCTCACGTTTTTTTTTAAAAGAAAAAGAAAGAAAGAGAGAGAGAGAGACAAAGAGAAAAAAAAAAGAGAAAAAAAATTTTTTGTCTTTCTTTGCCTTTTCGTATTGATGAACTTTTTCAAGCGTACGTGCCAACAACAGGAAAATAACATTTACTCGAATCAAAAACGTGATTTTAAACTCACGTTTTCCACTACGTAGATAGATGTATAGATATATATAAATATAAATATATATTCTATACATAAATAAAAAAAAAAAACAAAATTTTTTTTTTTAGTCTTTTCTTCTTCCACGACAACGACGACGACAACGGTGACGACGGTGACGACGGTGACGTCATTTTATTGTTGATTTTTTTTCCTCTTTCTATCTAAAAAAGTTTTTTTTATTTTATATTAAACTTAAATTATTTTAATTTTGAAAAAAAACGTGGCATTAGAATAATACGATAAAATTTGTTTTGTTTTTCAAAATAAATTCACGTGCGGAGACATACGTTCATACACGTGTTAATT
>NW_002987260.1:477009-499335 GCF_000006295.1 Pediculus humanus corporis | reverse complement strand
AATAATAATAATAATAATAATTTTAATAATAATAATAATAATAATGGAAAGAATGAATGAAATATGTATGAATTTTTTTTTTTGTTGAAATTGTCAAAGAGTTTTGTTATATGAATGCGAAAAATGAAAATAGACAAAGGAGAGAATAGGAATATATATATATATCTGTCGGATGTCTGGAAGAGATATCGTAACAGTAAGTGGCACGCCATATTTTTAATTGATATTAAAATAACAATATTTATATTATAATGATAATAATGAAAGGGAAATGAAAGAAAATGAACGAAAACGTTTTTGTATTTTTTTTTTTATTTTTGGGTAAAAAAAAAATTTCGAATTCGATTTTAGTACTATTGTTTCTCTCTCTCTCTCTCTCTCACTCTCTCTGTCTCTCTCTATAATATTATCGATATCCATAAATTTTGTATACCTTTGTATTTTTAGAATAGTGACGTCAGAAAACCTGAAGTCAAAAAAAAAAAAAATTAGACGACGTTATATACACATAAATATATATATTTTTTTTCACATTTAAATTTTTTACGAAAAAAAATATTTGATATAAACGTTTCGTTTATTTATTTTATGACACGCGATGAAATAAAAAAAAAAAAAATTGAAACAATAGCAGAAGACAAAAAAAAAAATATGTCGAACTCAATGTCAGGTTTGATGATTTATAATTTTTTTAACAGTTAAAATTTATCGTCCGTCTCGTGCAGAAAGTTAAAAAAATTAAAACGTAAAAAATTTATATATTTTCTATCTCTTTTTCTTTTTAATATTTTTATTCCCTCCCTTTCTCTCTCTCTCTTTCTCTTTCTGTCTCTCTCTCACTCTTTTTCTCTTTTTGTCATTTAATTGGTTAAATATTGCGACGAAATGTATTAAAAAAAAAAAAAAAAGAATTAAAAATGGCATGGAAATCATCACGCAAAAGAAAATTATTTTAAATGATTAATATTAATAATGATAATAATAATAATAATAATAATAATAATAATAATAATAATAATAATAATAATAATATGATATTAAAAAAGAAAAACTGTTTTTATTTATTTATTTATTTTAATGACGTAACATTTACACGTTAGAAAAAGCAGACGACGACGACGACGACGTATGAAAAATACATAAATTAAAAAAGATTTAATAATTTTTACGTTATGTTTATCTTATGACGTTCAACGGTCACAATTAATTTAAATTGAATTTTTTCACTGGATTCGTTTTTAACGGTTTTTTCATCATCGCCATTTCCGTTATCGATTTCCAACGAGATTTCTTTCCATTCGCGATTTTTCGATAGTTCGATGATGCCGTTGAAAAAACCCGCGAAAATATCATTTCGATTTGGTTTATTCGAAATTAAAATTTTTTTAACGTCTTCAATTAATTTTTTAATAATAATGTCCTCCTCCTTCTCCTCCTCTTCCTCTTCCTCCCTCTCCTCCGAATCGGAAGACATTTTGAAAATTTTTCTCTTGTTTTCTCCCATATTCGACATTGTCAGAATAATGTTTGTTGTTTCCTTCGGATTCGCGAAACCCTTTTGCGGAACTTTGAAAATCTCCTTTTCGAAATGATCCTTTTTTGTGGTATTCGTCGTGGTGTCGTCCGCTGTTTTCATGACTCGTTTTTTTATAATCTTTACCGTCGGATTCGTGTGTTTCGTGTTTGTTACCCATTTTCGAGTGATGTCCTCCGTCGTTTGTTTCGTCGAAAAAAACATGATCTTTTTTAAATTCTTCTTTGTGGTAAACGTTGTGAAATCCGGTTGTTTTATATCCTTTTTTATGATTTTTTTTCATAGTAAATTTTTCACCTTCTTCTCCATTTTTCTCTTCTTTCACTCCGTGGTACTTTCCATCTTGTATAAAATGTTTTGTATCGCTTATACTATCTTCCTTATCGTACGATTCTATTTCTTTGCCGTGTTTTTTTTCCTGTACTTCTTTGTTATAGTCTTCATAATGTTTGTAACCATTTTCATCGTTTACTCCGCCATAGACAACGTCTCCGTTTCGATATCCATACCCTTCATTCCCATAGAAACCACTTTCACCTCTTTCATCTTGAGCGTAATAAGCCGGATGTAAAAGAGACTCGAAACCTCGATTTACAAACTGTGCAAAATCATTGGGTTGAACATAATATGTTTCATCCAGTTTTACCATCGTTCCAGGACCGTATCCATCGCTGGTATATACGTATCCCGTTGCGGATCCTTTCAAATCCGATTTTGATGCGTGTTCAACGTACATTTTTTTTTCACCGTTTGGTCCAGTCACAATCATTCTCTTTGATGATTCTGCCGATAGAGATAAACACGAACAACACGTTGCGGTCATGAAACCGGTGAATAAAATCAGCTTTAGCATTTTTTTTTTTTTTTATTTGTTATCGATAACACACGAACCGTTTTCTCTCTCGAAATGATGTCGTTTATACCGATTAATCGATTCCAGATAAAGTTTTTATATGAACGACGTCTTACTTAAGCAAAACTTCAAAACAAAGTGGGTGGGGGGATTTATAACCGAAGGACAAAACAATTTCCTCATGATAAAAAAGAAATGGTTGAAATCAAACAAGAAAAAAAAAACCAAAGGTTAGTAAATTGACGAATAATTAGGAAATAAGATGCGGTTTCAAATTTTCATAATTCGGTCGCCATTTTTTTTTTTTTTGTTATAGCGCTATATTTACGTGACGTCGTGACTGACATCGATATATCGAAAAATAGTTTTTAAAAAAAATATCGAACGATCGAAAAGAAAAACAATTTAAATTAATTTTCTTGGGAAAAGATTTAAATTTTCTTTTCTTTTTTCATCCTTTCCCCTTTTCCTCCCTCTCCCTCTCTCTCCCTTCCTTCCTCCCTCTTAAAAATTCTTATTTTATACATATTAACGCACTTATTAAAGAAGATTACGTAAAAAATTTTATATTTATATATATATTATATAGAAAAATAATTAATTTTAATAAGTTAATTATAATTACACGAATATTTTTAATAATAATAATAATAATAATAATAATAAAACTCAAAATAAATTATTTTTGAAAAAAAACAAAATGGGGGATTAAGATTTCAATCTATTTTTTTTACGTTAAATTGAATTTTTTATTTAATATATATATATATATATATATATATATATATATATATATATATATATATATATAAATTTTTAAATAAATAAAAACAGTAAGAAAAGTATCGTCTTATCGTCTTCTGCTTCTTGTTTTTTTAAAATTTTCTAATATTATCGAATGCGAAACGTAAAATTTATTTTATTAATATATATATATATATATATATATATATTTAACAATCGGAGCGAAATTTATTTTAAAATAAAAATGGCGGCGTTTTTTTTTTTTTAATATTCGTTTCATTGGAAATGCAATTATCCGAAAAAAAAAAATTTTTTTTTTTATTTATTTATTTTCGGACGATTTGATATTTAAAAAAAAAAAAATTTTTTCTTTTCTGGAATGGAATGCGAATGAAAAAAAGTTTTTTTTTTTTTTAAATATATATATGATAATAATAATAATAATAATGATAATAAAAATCAACGGTCGTGCGGTGGTGTGGATGCAACGAACTAAACGGCATAAACGGCATCGATTAATATGGATGCCTACAGGAATTAAAAAAGGAATTAAAATGATTCTTGTTCTTTTGCGCGCGAATTACAACACCTCCTAATCCTGGTTACTCCACTGATTTTTCCAAAGTTGAGTCCTGGGAAAAAAGGGACTCGGGAAATGTGCGATTTGATTTAGCATAAATGATATTCAGGCATTTATTCTTTCCTTAGGAATCAGGGGTGGAGAGAAAAGTTTTGGAAAAATTCCGACAAACACACACAAAAAAAAAAAAGATCATAATAATAATAATAATAAAATTATAAAGGGGGGGGGGGGAAAAATCAGGTACGAGTATATAAATTAAAAGGTAAAAAGGTAAAAACCCTAATTTTTTATTAATATTCTGTTTGTACAATTAAAGAGACTTTCCACGTGTGTGTAACGAAACAAAAATTTTCACAGAAAACCCTCAACGCATTTTCCAGCGTATCTTTTTTTACAAGAAAAGGGAAAAATGGCGGGAATTTTCTTTCAATTTTTCAAAATTCGTCGAAAGGAAATTTTTTGTTTTATTTATTTTTTAAAAAGGGGTTGTTTTACATTTCTTACTATACGCAAAATTCTTTATAAATTAATTATAATTTTTTTTTTAATTAAAAAATAAGGTGACCGATTTTTAGTTGACCTCTGACCTCTGGGGTTTGTGAAAACATAAAATAATAATAATAATAATTTGTAGTTTTGGGAGAAAAAGAAAAAAACTTGTATGCAATATGTCGTTTCGAGTAAATTTTCTTTTTTTTTTTATTAGATCGCGAATAGTGAATCCGCGTAAAAAATGTAAAGAAAACTTTAAAAAAGAGGGGGAGGAAGGGAGGGAGAAAGGAAGGAAGGAAGGGATTGGGTGGATACGATGAAAACTTATATTAACATCCGGTACCATTCACCGTATAAAAAATAATAATAATAATAATAATAAAAAGATTTGTTTCGTGAAAATTTTTGACATTTAATTCGCAAAACGTAGGAGAAAGAGTGAGAGGGAGAGAGAGAGAAAGAGAAAAATGTTTTGAAATAATTTTTTTGTATGTAAATTAGATTTTTTAAAATTTATCACCACTTTTGCCAACTTTTGAATTTTCAAAAACAAAAAAAAACCAAAAAAGAAAAATTTGAATTTTGAAAATGGACGACGACGAACTTTTCTATTTTTTTTTTTTTATTAATATTAAAAAAAAAAAAATTTTAATAATCGAATGTCGTCTAGTGACACGTCTTCTAATCAGATTAAATTTAATTCTTTTGACACCGATGCAAAAAAAAAACAAAAAAAAAAAAAAATTTTTTTTTTTTCTTTTGAATATTTTTTTTTTTTTAGTTTTTTTAATTAAAAAGTTGGCCAATGTCGTGTCTGCGTAACTCGTTTTGAGGTTTTTTAATTTCCCTTTCTCTTGGGTTGTTGTTGTTGTTGTTAATCTTTGCTTTCACAATATTTTCCCTGCAGTAAACAAAATTTGACTTTTTTTTTCTTCTTCTCTCCCCTCTTCCCACCTTCCTCCCCTCCATCCACCCTCACCACTCGGTCCTCGAACCTTTTTTTACATTCGTTACCAACCTAACTTTTATTTCCCATTAATTATTTTTTTTTATTTATATACAAAATAATTCGTAAACACACACTTTCTGATACGCGCGTCATCATTTAATTTGACCTTTTGACCTTTTATAAAAATTATAAAAATTTTCTTTTCTTTTCTTTTTTTTTCTTCGTTGTTGTCATTCAACAACGTACGCAATGAAAAAAAAAAAAAAATTTTTTTTTTTTTTTTAATTTTGTACATTAATACTCGGGAAAAAGAGGAAAAAAAAAGAAAAGGAGGAAAAGAAGGAAAATTAATTTGAAAAAAAAAAAAAAAAAAAAAAACTTTTTTTGACAATTACAAAAAAAAATTTTCCAACAGCATTTTAATCTTCGCATTTATATATATATATATATATATATATATATATATATATATATATATTATTATTATTATTATTATTTTGTCGAATTTCGAGTTCGTAATGTAAAAATTGAATGTTTTTTTTTTTATAAAAAATGATTTTATGCGTTCTTCCCCGTGTGTATACACGTTTTAATATCGAATAGAATATCACTTTAAAATGCAAATGATTTGAACAACAAACAAAAAAACAAACAAACGAACAAACGGTCATTTGATTTTCTTTTCCTTTTTTTTTCAAATGGTTTATGATTAAGTAAGTATCCCATGGTGAGAATCTAATGGCCATTTTATAATAAAATGGTCAATTTTTTTTCTCTTCTTTGAAAATCTCGCATTTCATTTTATTTTTTTTGTTGAATTTAAATAAGAGTTTTACGAAACGATATATATATATATTCCTACAGTCGTTACCGTTTAACCCCTTTCACATTATTATTATTATTATTATTATTTTCTTTTTTTTTTACGTGTCCCCAAACGCAAACCCTATAAAATATTTTTTAAGTGTATACATTTTCGTTAAAATCAAATTCAAGAATTTTAAAAGATGTGATAGAAACACTCGAAGAGGGCGACGAAGGGGGAGGAAGAGGAGAAGGGGAACGGGGAAAGTTTGCGAGGGTTACAAAGGGTCATTAGTCAGTTTTTTTTTTTTTTTTGATTTTATGGCTTTTTTTTTCTTTTTTTTTTGTTTTACTTTTATGTCTTTTTTTCTTTTTTTTTTTTTTTTTAATAGCTGTCGACAGGTTCATTGTTTTTTCACGACCGTAAACCTTAATATCAGGAAGGAAACAAAAGAGGGGGGAGGAAGAGGGTGGGGAAAAAAAGAGATTTCATTTGCATTTTTATTCATAGTGAAAACGCTAACGATCAAGGGGTTGAAAAGAAAAAAAAACAAAAAAAAGAATAGGGGATGAAATGAATTCCATTTATTTTTAAGATTTTTTTTTCCTCTCTCTCCCTCTTTCTCTGTCTCTCTCTCTTGGTTTTTCACTCTTGCGCGATTTTTTTTTTTTTAACTCTACAAAAACTTTATATATCGTTATTTATATATAAATTACCTCGGTGATTAATTACGTAACGAATGATATAATAATAATACTAATAATACTAATAAAATGTTTTTTTTATTTCTAAGATGACACAATCCACCGATTAATTATTATTTTATTATTATTATTTTAAATAATGCGATAAAAAAATTACTTATAAATTTATGTATTAGGTAATAAATAAAATTTTATTAATTACGTAATTAATATATTTAAAATAAATAAAATTTAAATTACATTATTAACACTTAAATAAGACTCATTAAAATTCCTTTAAGATGTGACCAATCAAATATTAATATAAAATATAACAGGGTTGCCAACCTTTTTTTTTTTTGTTAACGTTTTCGTAAACGTCGTTGAATTATTGTCGTGTCAATCAATAATTCGAAACCTTTTTTTTTTTTTTTTTTAAATAAATATTTGATATTAATTGATTTAGAAAAAAAAGCAAAAATGGCGTCATGTGACGTCATGTGATGTTCGTTAACATCAATAAAAAAACAAAAAATTTTTTTTTTCGTTTTTTTTAAATAATTAAAAAAGTTTTTGAAAAAAAAACGAAAGAGTTTTTATGAGATTAATTTAATAATAATAATAATGATGATGATGATAAAAAAAAAATGGCGAACGGGGGGAGAGGAGGGGGAAAAGACCAAACTAAAACCTGATGAAAATATAATGATGAAGTGTCAAAAACAATATTCGAAAATTTTAGGAAAGAAAAAAAAAAGGCCTTTTTTCCACCATGTTCCTTTTATTCCTTTTTTTTCAATTTTACATTAATTTTCATCTACCGACCAAAGTTTTCTTATTATTTTCATAAATCCAAATAGATTTTCATAAATTTTATATATATATTTTCTTTCCGGGCACATCATCCGATGAGGGACGGTTATCAAAATGGCGGATATTCAGTAATATAACATATACATATATATAAAATCCCTTTTTGTAAAGAATGTTTTAAAAAGGTCAAACGTCTTTTCTTACCAATAATTCATTGTGTCAACTTAATGTATATATTTATTATTATTATTATTATTACAAGGGTCGGTAGGGTTTTTACCTTTAAAATTATTATAAATAATTTTATATAATAAAATATATAAGGTTATTATCATCTGTGATAAAAAAAAATTCTTATCGAAATATTTACGTAAGATAAATAAATATATTGAATTAATTAAAAGAAAATAATAATAATAATTATTATTATTAGAAGCAGAAGATAATATATTGACAATTTTAAAATGATTTTATTCGTACAGGAAAATAAAAAAAAAATTTGTTCGGAATATATAATAATCAAAACCTTTAACTACAGCAATAAAAATTCAACCAGGTGTGGATTATATATACCTTTTGATCCAATCATCCCTTTTGAATCCTTTCCCCCTCTCGCTCTCTCCCTCTCTGTCGTAACGCCCCCGCTACACATCCCGGTTCCCGCCTTTAACATTTCTTCGGCATCCTTTTTTTTTTTTTTTTCATTCCGAACATCATTTCAATTTGCAATTCGAAAAATGAATTCCAGGTTGAATCAATACCGAAAATGTTTTTCTTCCTTTCTTCCTTCCTTTCTTCCTTTTCTTCTCTTTTTTTTTTATGGAAATTAAAATAGTTTGTCGGGAATTTTCTTTTTTTTCGTTTTTCTTTAACTTCTTTACGTTGATTTAATTTATTATTATTATTATTATTAATGTTATAAAAGTTATTAATTTAATTGTAACCTTTTCCTATAACCTTTCTAATGATTTTTTTTACATTATTTTAAAAAGTTATTAAAATAAATTTTTTTTTTTTTCCGAATTGTCATCATCGTCATCATCATCATCATTATTATTATTATTAGTATTATTATTATTATTATTATTATTATTATTATTATTACGTCGTTTAATATTAGAGGGTTTCATTTCAAAACATCTCATGTGCAAAACATTTGAATTCGTTTTCGTTAATTTATCCAAAATGACAGAATCGAATCGTATCGGTTTTAATCCAGAAGGAAGTAGAAGAAGGAGTAAAAATGATAATGAAAGAGGGAAGTAAAAAAAAACGACACGTGGGGGGAAGAACGGGGGCCGGGGAGAAGAGGGCAGAGAAGCGAAAAAGAGAAAAATAGTACATTTTAATTTTATGGTGGATTTTTTAAAATTTATTTTTAAATTCGAAAAAAAAGTTTCAAATTTTTTTTTTTTTTTTTTTTTTTTTTACGGAGATCACGTGAGCAGATGACGTCACTCATTCATCGATGACGACTGACGATTTTTCATAAACTTTGTTTAGAGCCAATGAAAAAGGAAAAACGAATCGTTGCAATTCTAAATAATTAAAAAAAATAAAAATAATTCCAGGTTTTCACACAAATCTGGAATTAAAAATTTTTTTTTTGATAATATTATGTCTTATATTATTATTATTATCATCGTGATAACGTCGTTCCAGTTTTTTTAGTTACATTTAAAATTATTAAACATGCACACACACACAAGCAGACAATATCATTTCATTCATTTGTCATTTCGAGTCTTTCTTGTTTTGTGACAAATTAACACTTTCATTTTATATGTAAACTCTTGTTTTAATATCGAATGTATAAATTTTCCAGCGAGAGAATCCTTGTTTGTTTTCTCCAGAATAAACAAACACGATGGAAAATTTTCACGGAACGGATTCATAATTTTAATTATAAATTTATTACACCGTTTTCAATTATTAATAATAACTCCTTCTTCTTTTTTTTTTTTTTTTAAAAATATGACAAACGAACATGAGAATATTAAACGATTTCAATTATTATTTACAAGAGCAGACGTTTTTTTTTAATATGCAACGTTGCCATTTTTATTTCAAATTAACTTATTTATTTTTTTAAAAAAAAAAAAAATTAATAAAAAAAAAAAGGGACGGAGAAAAAAAATTTATTTCCGACATCGACAAATCGGACAAAATACAAAAAAAAAAATTGATTATTATTATTATTTTTTTTTTTTCTTGCTTTAAACCAATCTAAATTCAATAATTCAAATACGATGGAAAAAAAAAAAGGAGAAGAAAAAAAATTTTTTTTTTTTTTATTGCTGACTGGAAAATTTTTTTAATTCCATCTTCAATATTTTTTTTTTTTGTTGTAAATTCGATAATTCCTCGAGGCTTTATTTTCTTTCGATATTTTATTCAATTATTATCATCATCATCGTTATTATTATTATTACTATTTTCATCATCACACACGACTTATCCAGCGGTCTACGATAGTATATATAAAATCCGTTCCAGTTTTTGTACACGTTTAAACTCGAAAGAGAAAAAAAAAATTAACGAATATTTTTCGCGGTGATTTCTTCTCTTCCCCTTCCCGCCCGTTGGACGAGAATATTATAATTATTAATATAAATCATTCGTGTAATTATTATTATTATATTAAAAAAAAATTTTTATTAAAACATTATGTATTATTAATATTATTATTAATTCTCGGAAACTGATACCATTTAATTTTTTCTTTTTTATAAAATTAATAATTAAATTTGTTTAGACAGGTATTTTCTCGTTTGTTTTTATTATTAAAAAAAAAAAATGAAAGGAAAAAAAGGAAAGAAAAGGAAAAAAAGAAGAAAAGGAGGAAGGAAAAAAAATTTAAAACAAACGATGTTGTTATTGTAATTTATTAAAATCCGCTTTGTAAAAGTTTATTTAATAAACAACGATGTAAATGATTTACTAGAGTTAATTAGACTTTTCGATGAGAAAAACTTTTTAATAAATCTTAATTTTTTCGAAATAATATAAATAAAAAAAACTTTTCCCTTCCTTCCACCCCCGCCTCCACTTTCCCCTCTCACCTCTCACCCCTCACCTATCCCTCTCTTTCTCTCTCACGCCCTTCTTCCGCCACGTTTTTTTTTTTTTTTTCTTGTATCCCTTATACTCTTTCGATTTCTCTCTCTTACTCCTTCCTTTCCACCCCCACCTCTCTTCCTTCCTCCCTCTCTCTCTCACTCGCTTCAAAACCCACTCTTTACAACGATTTTTTTTTTTTTTTTACGTATTAAAAATAGCAGACGAAAAAAAAAAAAAAAAAGAAAATCAAAATCGTTTTCGGCGAGATTTTAAACCGATTTTTTTTTTTTTTATATTAAATTCGCTACTCTCTAATCGTTTATTATTATTATTATTATTATTATTATTATTATTATTATTATTATTATTATTATTATTGAAAACAACATAAGGTTTTCGACGTCCTATTTTTTTTTTTTACCTGATATATTACATAAAAATATATGAGTTTTCCTTCTAAAAAAATTTTTTTTTTTTTTTGATTCGAATTAAAAAAATTAAAAAAAAAAATTTCGAATTTCGTACTATTTACGGTCCTGTTTCGGCCAATTAATTATCCGGTGTTATTTTTTTTTACAAAAAAAAGGTAATTATTTATCTCGAACGAAAGATTTTTCGTTTTTGGTTTTTTTTTCTTTTTATTTTTAAAGATTTTTTTTTTTGAGAAAATAGTCTTCGCCATTAGGAAAGTAATAAATTTTCAATCCATTAAACTGGCATCACTAAATTATCAGTGACAGGTCTGAAACCTTTATGTATGAACAAAAGGCGGGGAATGAGGGGGGGAGGGAAAGGAAAGATGAAATGAGAGAGAGAAAGAGAGACGTATCGTGGTGGTGGTGATGGTAGAAGAAGAAAAAAAACGATTAAAAGAACATTCAGCCGTAAAAAAAAAAAAAAACAATGGCTGTGGAAAACCACTTTACCATGTCAAATCCTGCCAAAAACATCGACCCTTTTTTTTTTTATAAATAGAAAATTATGTCGGTCATTTTTTTTTCCACGCAGAAAACCAAAAAAAATTTTTTTTTTCTACTACGTATTTTATTTATTTCAATACAAAAAAAAAATTTATTAAATATATTATTGTCATTATCATTTATTAAATTTAATTACGAAAGGAATAACGAAATTAAAACCCGCAAAAAAAAAAAAACGATTCGAATGGTTTTTTTTTTTTTTTTTTTTCTAAAACAAGTTTTATGTGGCCGAAGCAAATAAATTATTACCCGTTAAATTTTAAATTATTACAGCAGAAGAAATAATTTAAAAAAAAAAAAACCGCGAAAACCGCTTAAAATAAATTCAAAACAACGGTTTAACAATTAAAAAAAAAATAATAATAAATCTTATTATAATATCGATGGATTTCGTCCATCGAATGTTACAAAGGAAATGTTATGACGTCATATTTTTTAAAATCACGTTGATGTCCAATATATGTAAAAAAAAAAAAAATTTAAAGGTTGATTTTAATATCGACTTTTGAATGAAATTTTTTTTTTATAACGAATCGAATATGTATATATGAGTATGAGAATAATAATAATAATAATAGTTATCCGAACGTCGTCGTAACTCCTTTTTTTCCTTTTTTTTCTCGAAATTTGTTTATTTTTGACCGAAAACTCTTGAAAAAGGTTTTATTTATCATTGTTAAAATGATTTTCTAGTTTTCTCTTAAA
Organism: Pediculus humanus corporis; assembly: GCF_000006295.1. Classification (NCBI taxonomy): domain Eukaryota; kingdom Metazoa; phylum Arthropoda; class Insecta; order Psocodea; family Pediculidae; genus Pediculus; species Pediculus humanus. Next base: position 487,134 of record NW_002987260.1, on the reverse strand, counting down.
TTATTTCCTTTTATTTTCTATATATATATATATATATATATATATATATATATATATATATACATAAACTTTTTTTTACGTGACTTTAATGGAATAAAATAAAATAAAAAGGAAAAAAAGAAAAGTTAGGGAAAAAATTTTTTGTTTATTTTTTAAGCTCCGCCCCCTCTTTCTCTTCCTCCATTTCCCTCCTTCCCTTTCCCGCCTCCCACTCTCTTCTCCACGTGATTATTATTAAATTTTTTATTTATTTTAATTTTCAATGAGTGATTGTAGTTGTAGCCGTTGTTTTAGTTGTCGTAATCAAATACTAACCGTCGAACATTCAAAACAACGTGGAAATGAGTAATAATAATAGTAATAATAATAGTAGTAATGTAGAAAAGTAACATTTTATAGTCTATAAGTTAAACATAAAGAAAATTTAAAGTAAATGTTAGTTTTTTTTTTTAGCTTTAGTTGGTTCAAATAGAGTAAAAGAAACAAAACGATAAATAATTTGATTAAATATATATTAAAAATTAATAACAATGATAATAATGATGATGATGATGATGATGATGATGATGATGATGATAATGATGATAATAAAAAAAGGAAATTTTTTTTTTACGAACTAAAAAAACTAAAAACGGGTTGGAAAATTTTATAAAATTCACCACCGTTATTATTATTTTTATAATTTTCGCGGTTAAATTGATGACGTAATAATTTTTCATCGTTTTCATTTTTTTTTCCATTGATTTCCTTTTGTTGTTTATCAAATCGTCGTTGAATTTCATAAAATTGAGAGCCATCGTTTTTCCTCGCGTTAACAAGGCTCCCTCCATGTTTTTCATAATTGTTTTCAATGAAATCCTCATCGAAAAAATCAATTTTTTTTTTATATTCGTTTATTTTGTGTACGGTATGTACTCCTTTCGTTTTCTGAACTTTTCTAAATTCTCCACCATCTTCATATTCGTAACCTTTTTCACCCTTTTCCGAATGGTGTCCTTCACGACTCCGTTCATCTTTCACGCTATACGTTTTCTTATTACCACCATCTTGTCTTCTATCATCTTCTTTATGATTTTTAACAAAATGTCCTCTTTCACCTTTTTCATAATCTTCATAATCTTTATATCTTTTCGTGAATGAAACGAAAAAAGAAAAAAACGAAAAGAAAAAAAATTAAATATAATATTTTATTAATAATATAAAAGTTTTTAATTACGTAATCATCGTTTTTATGATAATTAATAAATTTTATTTAATATAATTAATAAGGTCGTTAAAACTTAATGACTATAATAGCATCCATTAAAACTCTCCCTTTTCCCCTCCCCCTTCCCCTTCCTTCCTTCTTTTAATAATAATAATGATAATAATTTTCTTTTCATCCTTTTTTTTTCTTCTTATGTATAAAAAATTAATAAGAAAATTTTTTTTTTTTTTTTAAATAAAAAAAGTTTAAAAAAAAAAAGCTTATTAAACTTAAAATACATAAATTATTTATTTATTTATGCGTGTGCGTCGTTTTTTTTATTAATTAATTAATCATAAGGATATTTAAATAAAATATTTAAAAACTCACCCGTTTGAATTTTTTCCACCATTTTGTAAAAATTTCGACGAATTTTCTTCAATCCTTTTTTATCATTAACGAAACGTTTGGAATTTTCCGTTTGTAAATCGTGAAAAGGTTGATGAATTTTTTCATTTGTTAATTTTTCATATTCGATCACGTGTTTTCCCGATATCAAATAACCAAATGATAATAATAATAATAATATTATAAGTTGTGATAAATTTACAAATGACATTTTCGTATGGAATTTTCTTTTTGTATCTTGTGTTTGTGCCACGTTTTGAGTTTTTATATCTCCTTAGTAACCACCCAACGTATTTGTCAATTTTAGTTTTGTAATTTTCTTTTTTTACGTTATCATTATCATTATCATTATCATTATCATTATCATTATCATTATCATTTCTTATTTTTTTTTTTTTTAAATATGGAGTCACTGTCGAAATAAAATTTACCGCGCGTAATGAAAAAAACCAAAAAATTTTGCAAAATACTTTTTTCTTTTTTTTTTGTTATTGGCGCAATAATAATATATTCGATATTGATGACGTCATTAGTTTTATTATTTCGTTTGTTTGTTTGTTCGTTTGTTTGTCTTTATAAAATTTATTATAAAAAAAGTTTTATTTTTTTTTTAAAGAAAGTTTAATCTATATTATTTTCTATGAATGTGTGTGTAAAAAAAAAAAGAATAAAGAAAAAAAAGTTTCCTTTGATCTCGTTCCTTTGATCGTTCATCTCTTTAACTTATTTTCCTTTGTGCATATATAAAAAAAAAAAAACGTAAATTGATAAAAAAAAAAAAATTGTTGATTTGACATGATTTTCATCTGCAATGCGTGCGTATAACCGTTAAAAATAAAAATAGAATAGAATAAATTTTATTCCTGCCAACAAAAAAAAAAAATCATTTTTATATTTTTATTTATTTACGTATTTACCTTTCCTCTTCAACTTCCTTTTTCTTCTTCTTCTTCCACCCCCCCTCTCCTCCCCCCATCACCGCCATCATCGTCATCACTTTTGTAGTTTAAATAAAAATAAAATGAAATGGAAAAAAAAAAGAAAAATAGTTTTTATTTTCTCTCTCTCTCTCTCTTTCCCTTTCTCTCTGTCCCTCTCTCTTTCATTCTGTTTAACTTATACGTGAAAACCAATATTAAAAAAAAAAAGAAGAAAAAGTCAAGAAGAGTAGTAGAAAACTCTTTGGCGCGAAAAATTAAATTTTCAGACTTTAAAAAAAAAAAGTTGCTTTGTGTGCGTATTCTCCTTCTTGTTATTATTATTATTATTATTATTATTATTATTATTATTATTATTATTATTATTATTATTATCATCATTATTATATTTTTCGTAGTAAATTTTTTTTTGTGTGTGTGTGTATGCGAAAGTAATAATAAAAAGAGAAAAAATAAGAGAAATTTGAACACGTTTTTTATTTTTTTGTTAAGTTCAAAAGGGAAAAAAAAATTTCATGAAAAATAGAAAATTTTAGAAGAAAAATAAAAAAAAAATGAAGGAAGAAAGAAAGAAAATTTTTTAAAATACCTTAAAACGAATTATTAGTAAAAAAAAAAAAAAAGAAAAGAAAAAAGTGGAAGAAGAAGAAGAAGAAGAAAAATATATAAATTTTTTTTTTTTTTTTCTACTGACAGGAGTTCATCACCTTAATAATGCTTTAGGGTCGTCATCGTCGTCGTCGTCGTCGGTAAATTTTTTTTTTTTTTTTTGCACCGAATAAAATCAAATTTTTACTTTTAAAAAAAAAAGGAGGGGTGGGAGGGAGGTGGAGGTAGGAAGGGAGGGAGGAAGTGATTCGGCGTTAAAAATCAGAAACCGGAAAGATATTGCCCTTTGGATGAAATTCTAAATTTAATGATAAAAAGTGAGAGAGAGAGAAAAATTGTTGATTAGAAAAGTTTTTTTCCATCCACGTCGGATTAAAGAGTTCTCTTGAAAAAGTAAAGAGATAGAAAGAGAGAGAGAGAAAGAGAGAGAGAAAGAATGGATAAAAATTAAAAAACTCTATATTAGTTAAGTTATATGGTGAAGCACCATTAAACGACCGCAAAAACGGACCCGAATGAGGAAAAAAAAAAATTGTAATTTAACGTTAAAAATAAGTTTTAAGTATTGTTTATAGGAATGGTTATGACATTTTTTTATTTATTTATTTATTTTTTTTTTTTTTTTTATTAACTTTAATGAAAATATATTGAAAAAATTTTTTTATTAATTTATTTTTGACTTGGCAGTAGGAAAATATTTTCGAGCGTAATTTTTTTTTTTTTTAATAAAAGGTAAATAATAATGAACGAGTATCAGTTTTTTTTTTGCTCTTATCATCGTGGCGTAACGACTCATGAGTTCACACGCTTTCTTTTTTCTTCTTCTGCCACTGTTTAATTATTTTGCCGAATACTTTAATAAAAAAAAAGGTCGAACCCTTTTTTTTTCTTTGTGTCGGAATCCTTTTCATTCACGCATCCTTCGTTTTCACATTTAGCAAAAAAAAAAAGGATTTCGAATGACTTTTTTTTTTTTAAAAAATTTATTTGCTTGCATTCAATTCACGACGACGACGACGACGACGTCAAAGATGGCGACGACGACGACAACAACAAAAAACGAAGATTTTTTTTTTTTCAATTTTAACATTTATTTCCACCAAAGTATATATAGATTTTGTCTTAAAATTTAAATTTTTTTTTAACTTTTCTTCTTCTTCTTCCGAATTTTTTTTTTTTTTCCGTTTTGCTTTCTTTTTTTTTGTATTTTTTTTTTGGAGGCGTTCGAATGAGAGAGAAAGACAGATAGAGAAAACAAACGTCATCAATTTTAACTTTCTATCTTTCATCATTTTAATCGTAATCAAAAATCTCATTTTGAAAATTGACAGAATGAAATCAAGCAAAATTTTAGATTAAAAAAAAAAAAGGTTTTTTTTTTCGTTATTTTTCCAACGGAAAATTTTTAAAAAAAAAAAAAAGGAAAAATTAAAAACTTTTACTCTAAACAAATTTTATCAAATGAAAAAATTTTTTTTATCATTATTATATATAACGGGAAAAAAAATTATAGAAAAAAAGAATAGAAAAATTTAAATTTCTCACCGTTTACCTTTCACACGTCGCGAATAAATTAATCAACGACATAATTTAACATAATTAATTAATTTTTTTTAGTTTTTTTCAACATGTCGGATTTTAAATTGACCCCCTCCCCAAAAAAAAACAAAATTCAATCAGAATTTTATACAATTGTCAAAAACTTTTTTGAGTTAAAAAATATAATTCAAAAATCTTTTACTTAATTAGACTTTAGGGCAAAATATGAAAGTGACGGCCGTGAAGTTAAATAAAACACAAAGTAAAGCAAAAAAAAAAAAAAAAAGAAAATTTTTTTTTTTTTTAATAAAACTTTTCTTTTTACCTCTCCCTATAATTTATTATTATTATTATTCAAGTTTTTTAACGTCGTCGTTTTCTTTTCTCCTTTAATTTTTGTTCAAATCTTCGACCTTTGACGTTTATTAAATCGAATCGGAATTTTTTCATTTCGTCGTCATTAATTAGTAAAAACAATAACTGTATTCTTTTTAATTATTATTATTATTATTATTTCGAATGACAGTAAGAAAGAAAAAATCAAAATGAATTTAATTAAACCTTTTTTAATAACGATAATAATTGGTAAAAATTTTTTTTTGTCGTTTATTTTGCCGTTTGTAAAAATTTAAATTTAATTCTGAATATTAATTTTCACGTTTGATATGATTTAGTGACACGTGCACACGCGTGTGAACACTCGTCACAAAAAAAAAAACAATAAAATCGAAATGAAAACGAAAATGTCGAAATTTTTTTTTTTTTTTTTTTCATATCCCATGCGAATCGTGAATGGCGAAATCAAAATGTAAACAAAATTGGGACATTTAAATTTTAAATGCCCCAAACGGAGGATTCTGATTGGTTGAAATTTTTCACGTTTATTTTTATTGGTCGAATGAAAATTAATAATAACGCGTAATGATGAAATCATTAACACATTTGGGAAATGTATTTTAATTTTTTTTTTTTTTTTCGGATATGTTTTTATTATTGAATGCAAGGGGGACCCGTGATGGAACAACGATGACGTTTATTTCGTTGGGGGCGGGGGTACAGGTTTAGTCGGAAAATTAATTTTTTTACTCTATTTTTTATTTAATTTTTTTTTTTTTTTTAAATAATAATATTTAATGAAATAATAATAATTTTTCAGGGAATCTTTTTTTTTGAGGAGAGCGAAAGGGAGTTTACGTCTCAACGTGTTTTTTTTTTTTTTTTTAAGAAAAAAAAAAGGAAAAAAAAAATTTACAACCTTTAGAAATTAGTACATAAAAAAGGCGTTTTATAGTTTCGTGCCAGAAAATATTTGAGCCAAAAATTCGTAGAAGGTTTTCAAACGTTTTTATTTAAAAGTTTTTCTTCTTCTTTTTTTTTGTTATTTTTTTTTTGGGGGGGGAGGGTAGTCTGCTAGGAATTTTTGGTTTTTGTGTAACTTTGTTTAGCCTTTCGAGTTAACATTTAATTGTGACATTTAATTAATTGATCGTTTAAACAAATGTTACAAAAAAAAAAATTTTAGTTGCAAATTATATAACAAAAAAAAAAAAATTTACGAAAGTGTAAGAGGTCTTTTCTTGTTTTTTCGAGAGGGGGAGGGAGGGATAGCGCAGGAGGAGGGGAGGAAAACGGTGGAGATTTAGGGTCTTAAAGAGATGAAAATAGAATTATTTGATGAATATATACATGTATATGAGTATAAATTATAAAAATTAAATTAAATTATCTAAAGGTTTCGTCTTTCTCTGTTGTAGAAAGAAAGAAAGAAAGGGTTTTCCAATCACTTTTATGAAAATTAATTATTGTCTATCGTTGTCAAACTCTTTTCCATCTCCGGTTTAGTTTAAACCGGATATTGATCTGACCGCTTATTAACAACAAACTTTATCATCTTTATCCGAGTCCAAAATTTTTCTTTTTTTTCTTTTTGTTAATAGGTAATCGAATTAATTTAATATTTTTTTTGTTCCTAATTCTGACTGTTTGTTTGTCAAATCAATAAAATTTAATAATAATAATAATAATAATTTTCTTTTTAAATATTTATTGAAATTAAATTTTAAAAAAAAATTTACCACGTGATGATAAATTCGAGTACGTATTGAAAGTATTAAAAAAAAAAAAATTATTTTTTTTTTAAATTTATTATATTTTAAAATATTTACGTTTTATGATGGTGGGGGGAGGGGGGAAAATTTTTTTTCTTTTTATATAATAAAATTTAAAATGTAAAAAACATGATGTCTTAAAGCTGATTAATAATTAGATTTACCTTTACATTTAATTTTTTAAAAAACTTTTTAATTTGCTTATACAGTATAAAATTAAATTTTAGTTCTTTTATACTAAAAAAAAAAATTTTTTTTTTCTTTTTTTTTTAAATTAAAAATTTACTCAATAAAATGATAATTTAAAAAACCTATTTAAAATATTATTAAAAAAGAAAAAAGGAAAGAAAAATTATTCAGAAAATGAATATCGAAATATTTTCTTCTTCTCCTTTGAATTTTTAAGTATTCTAAATAATATTTAGTTATGTATATATAATTTTTGCATAATTAAAAAAAATCAGGCGGTTTTTTTATTTTATTTTTTTCTTTTTAATTAAATAAATTTTTTTTATTTATTCGGATTCGGATTAAAAATTATTATTTACTTCTGATAAGAATTTAATGCTTTGATAATGACGAACAAACGAACAAAAAAAAAAATTATTGGATTTTGTAATTTTTCATTTATTTATTTTATAATTCAATATAAATAAATAATTTTTAAAAATCTTATAATACATAAAATCTATGTAAATTGTAATGTAATGATAATTTTATCAACGCGTTATGAACTTTCTCGAAGAAATTTTTATAAAAAAAAAGGAAAAAATAAATCACGCATATTTACGCAATTGTGATTAATTATCACCTGATTAAAAAGAATTTTCCTTAAATCAACGAAATCCATTATTATTATTTTTTTTTTTTTTATAAATTTCTTTGATGATTTTTTTTTTATTTTATGTTTTTTTTTTTAAACCAGGTTTCATTTTACCCTCAAATTTGTCACTATTCTGTTGGTTCGAAATAAAAAAATTAATTAATAACCTTAACAATTTATTATCATTATTATTTATTTAAAGATAATTACGTAAAAATATCAAATTAACGTGAAAAAAAAAATTTTTTATTAACGTGGGTAATTTTATAAATAAAAATTTCTTTTTATTTTATTTTTGTTGTAAAATTTTTAATTAAAGGGAAAATTACGCACGGCAACAAACACAACAACAACAACAACAACAATTCACTTGTTTTGAATCAATAATGATTTTTTTGTCTTTGGTGGGGGTGGTGGTAGTGGTGCTGGTGCTGGTGTGATTTCTTCATCATTAAATTGTTTACACGTGTAAAAAACAAACGGAAACTCATAAAAAATTTTTATCATTTTTTTCCTTATTGATAATATTTTTTTTTTATTTATTATTATTATTATTATTATCATTTATATAACACCGTTTATCAAAAATAAAAATTAAAAAAAAAACAAAAACAATAAAATAAGGTTTAAATGAAAAAAATAAATATATATTAAAAAAAGAATCCATATTATTTATACTTAATTTAAAATCAAATAAATTTTATATATATAATTAAATCAACCGGAAACGGGAGTTTTTCCGCCTATTTTCCTTTTCTTTCTTTTTCTTTTCTTTTTTTTTATTAATAATTATTCATGCGAATCCCTTTTTTTTCCCTTTGTTTTTTTTTTTTTTTTTTTAATATTAATATCGATATAATTATTAATACAAAAAAAAAAAAAAAATTTTAATAATTTCATAATATTTATTGTTTATGTACATAAATGAAAATTAAAAAAAAAATTAATAATTGAATAACAATTAATAATAATAATTAATTAATTATTTATGTAATTTTTCTTAGGATGATGTTGTAATAATTAAAAAAAAAAAAAATGTACATTTTTATGAATTCATCGTTTATTTTATTTTTATTTAAAATTTATCTTAATTTTATTATGAGTTATGAATGATTACGTTTAATATTTAGTTATGAAAAAGAAAATTATGATAACCAAAAAAAAGTAAGTGTTCTTTGATAATCCAACTCCTCGGAGGCTGGGTCTAGAGAATGTTTTAGGGGCGGGGATTTTGTGATTGAATTTCCCACGTTGATTAGGGGTTTAATAGGAGTAAACCTTCAACTTGGATGCAGCCAGGTTGAGTCCGAAAAGGGAAAAAATCGGCCCAAAAGTCACCGAGTTGAGAGTCGTAAGTTCAAATCCTGAAAGTGGGACTTTAATTTCATTTGCGAAAGAGGTAGGAACGGTAGGTCGGAATTGTCTTTCGAAGACTAAAAAAAAAGGGGGAAGTACCGGGATTTTCTTCAGGTGTGATTCCCCTAATCGCGAATGTGGACCTGATAATTCTGTCTCAAAATGAAATCGAGGTTAAAATGTAGGTTATAGTCCCGCGAGCGCCCCTCTCTCCAGGAAAATTAACACGTTGAAACAGGAGTTTTAGTTGGGTAGTGGCTTCGGCCGAGTCCCTCCACACTCTCCCTGCTACCGGGTGAGGGGGTTAGTGCGAAATACTGCATTTCTTCTGGGTTATTGAAAAAAAAAAAGGTTGTTCAATAAGCGCATTTTTTTTTCTTGTTATGATAAAAGGATTTATGAAAATTACTTGATTTTAACGCGTTTGTTTGTTTTAACAAAAAAGCAAAATGACACGATCGGTTCATGTTCTAAATTTAAAAACTATTATTATTCTTATAAATAATTTGGAGATGATATTTAAATTTTAATTTGACCTTGAATTTAAATAAAAAAAATTACTCGTTTGATAATAGAACGTTATCACTTATCCAGAATCTTTCCGCGAATAAAATTTTAAATTCCCCCCCCCCCGCTTTGGCGTTACTATCAACATCCTCCTCGTTTTTAACCTTTAAGAAAATAATTTTAAATTTAATTTTAACTGGACTCGAAAGCCGCGCAATTTTCCACGTGACTAATAAAAAAAAAAGTAATAATAATAATAATGATAATCGTGTCAAAGACGAGACTACGACAATAATAATAATAAAATAAGTTTTAAATTTATGTTTTTAAAGTGTTCGGTATATTTTACCGTTTATTAAGAAAATAATACGATTACACACAAACACACATATTCAGGTGTGCAACAGGTGTCTTTTTTTTTTTTTTTTTTTTTTTTTTTTTTGAATCCGCGACGATGGGAAATTTTTTTTTTTAGGATTCGAACATCGGACTCTCGATCTATCCACTTTTATGAATTTTACCTTTAATAAAATAGTACCTAAAAAAAACTAGTAGTTCCCCTCAAAATTATTATTTAATTAATTTTTAACCTTGACCCGAGTCAATTATAATTTGAACTTTTTTGTACATTTAATTTTTTCTTATTTATTT
>NW_002987260.1:474522-476197 GCF_000006295.1 Pediculus humanus corporis | reverse complement strand
AAATATTTAATAATAACGTAATAATTTAAAAATACGTTTAAATTTCGGACGGAAAAAAAATGAGAAGGGGGAGGTGGCGAACGGAGGGGAGGAAATGGAGGTGGGGGGAGGGTGAAACATGAAATTTATTTTAAATAACGTTGTACGTACATTTACGTACGTGTACACGAAGTATATAATAATGAGTATATATATTATAATATAATAAAATACGATATTTTAAATATATATATAATAAAATTTGTTAATATTCAAAGTGTGAGAGAGAGAGAGAAAAAGAGATAGATAGACAAGGGAAAATAATAAAACAAATTAAATTTTATTTCGTGCACTTTTAAGTCTTTTGTTTGGATACGTGTTGCGGTTGTTTGAAAATCTTTTTTTTTCATTTTTTTTTTTTTTATTATTTTTTATTTTTTAGCTCTTAACAAAATTCAATAATATATAATATAATATAATATATGTATTTCAACCTCAAAGAACTTAAAATTTTTAATATTAGCATTTAAAATAATATTCATTTCGTTTAATATTTAATAAAAAGACAAACAAACAAACGGGAAAAATATATATACGCCATTTATTTTTATTTAATGTTGCTTAATGACGTCACAATAACCGTTTGCCGCCGCGTTTTAAATATTAACTTCCGGTTGAATGTCGTGGAAATTCAATTCGTCAAACTTCCGGTTAAATCGTAACTTTATTCGTCAAACATCCGACATTTTTCCCTTTCCTATCTCTCTTTCTCTCACATACAATAAAATTCGTTTGAATTGTTTTTTTTTTATTTTGAATCCGCGCGTTCGTTTGTTGTTTGTGTTTGTTTTTTTTTTTTTTTTTTTTTTTTTTTTTTAGTACGCACGTACATTTTTAATTTGTAATTAAACGTAAACGCGACAAAATTTTCTACCGCGTTTTAATTAATTTAAAAAAAAAAAAACAGAAAACTCGGGATTAAAATCCGTTCGTTTTTATTTTATGCGTTCGTACGTCACGCGTTCGTTCGGACGATAATCAAAAGGAGGAAAGAAAAAAAAAAAATTTTTTTTATTCGTATAAACAAACAAAAACCTATTAAGTAACATTATTTATGCAAACAATTTAATCTTGTTATTATCATTATCATCATCATTACCACGTGATGTGATGTGATAATACGTTTTCTAGCAGAAGATATTTCAACTTCGTAATTAAAACGTATTAAGTTATATAATAATAATTTTTTGTTTTTATTTTAAAATAAATTAGTTTTAACAAAAAAAGGGGAGATAGCGGAGGGTTTGGCATGGGGGGAGAGGGAAAAAAGGGGATGTGGACAAGAAAATAATAATAATAAGTAATTAAGAGGAATTTAAACATTGCGTGACGTAATATTTGTGACGTAATAAATCGGAAAATTTTTTTTTTTTAAATAATAAAATCCACGTGATGTTCAACACATTTTTTTTTTTCATAACAATTATAGTAAACATAAAATATTTTTTTGTTATGTTATGTTTCGTTTTTAATAAAACAATAATTCGACTTGAAAACGTAAAAAACGTAAATAAAATTATGTACATAAATTTTTTGTAATAATAATAATAATAATAATAATAATAATATAAATAATAAATAAATTTATTAAAACGTCTTGTACGACGTTTGTTTTTTTTACAATGTAATAAATTAC